>NC_091185.1:40396119-40433619 GCF_040958095.1 Procambarus clarkii | reverse complement strand
ATGGGGCAGATATTGACTGGTCAGGGTTGGTCCTATTGATCCTATTACGAGCGGGTCAGATCATATAGTGACATCCCTCCCACCTAATGGATGAAATGTGGCCGGCAGAGTCACTAAAATTTTTCACTTTTCTGAAACTGTGATAAAGGGGAGAGAAGAAATAAGGGGGAAGAGGGATGAACAAACCTCTGAGCTCAGAGAAGTTGGGTGGCTGCATATTCTTGGACTACCAGAAAGCCTTAGACACAGTACTCAACAAGAGACAAGGCTGTACACAAGGCTGAGACTCACAGGAGTGACACGGAAGGTACTGCAATGAGAGAAAGTTGACTTCTGCAACAGGAAACAAAATCATTAGGTGAGAGGAGAAACTACAGAGGGGGTAGGATGCCACAGTGGCGTTGCACAAGTATCGCTCTTGGGGCCAATCCTGTTCCTAATCTATGCGAACAACCTGTCAGAAGGGATTAATTCCTTCATCTCAATGCTTGCTTATGATGCCACACTTCTGAGGATCATAAATACAATAGAAAACTGCAATAGAATACAATAGAAGACTGCAACACAACTACAAAAGAACCTAATTGAAATAAAAATATTTCCCGTTAAGTGGCTACTAATGTTCAACTGTAGCAAGTGAAGAATATTAAGCTGAACACGGTCCCCTAGAAGAGCTCACTACACTGAGAGAGGCAGCCAGAGCCTCCTAGGAGAGCTCACTACACTGAGAGAGGCAGCCAGAGCCTCCTAGGAAGGCTCACTACACTGAGAGAGGCAACCAGAGCCTCCTAGGAGGGCTCACTACACTGAGAGAGGCAACCAGAGCCTCCTAGGAGGGCTCACTACACTGAGAGAAGCAGCCAGAGCCTCCTAGAAGGGCTCACTACACTGAGAGAGGCAGCCAGAGCCTCCTAGGAAGGCTCACTACACTGAGAGAGGCAACCAGAGCCTCCTAGGAGGGCTCATTACACTGAGAGAAGCAGCCAGAGCCTCCTAGGAGGGCTCACTACACTGAGAGAGGAAACCAGAGTCTCCTAGGAGGGCTCACTACACTGAGAGAGGAAACCAGAGTCTCCTAGGAGGGCTCACTACACTGAGAGAGGAAACGAGTGTCTCCTAGGAGGGCTCACTACACTGAGAGAAGCAGCCAGAGCTTCCTAGGAGGGCTCACTCCACTGAGAGAAGCAGCCAGAGCCTCCTAGGAGGGCTCACTACACTGAGAGAGGAAACCAGAGCCTCCTAGGAGGGCTCACTACACTGAGAGAGGCAGTCAGAGTCTCCTATTAGGGCTCACTACACTGAGAGAGTCAGCCAGAGCCCCCTAGCAGGGCTCAGGGGAGACTGAAGGGCTTAAAGAGAGCTCCCTGATGGCCGCGGCTCCCACCCCGCCAGTTGCTGGGAAATATTGCCTCGCTAAAAGCCTCGGGCTGCGGGAGAAATATTTTTTGAGCGATTAACGATCGCGATAATATTTTTACCTGTTCCCTGACGAGGATGTGATATCTTTTGACGGGATGCTCGATGATGAATGATATCGTTTGACCGGCCTCACGACGATGTATGATATCGTTTGACCGACCTCACGACGATGTATGATATCGTTTGACCAGCCGCGCGACGATGTATGATATCGTTGAGCGACCGTGCGACGATGTATGATATCGTTGAGCGACCGTGCGAAGTTGTATCATATCGTTTGACCGACCGCGCGAAGATGTATGATATCGTTTGATCCTCACGACGATATGATGTCGTTTGACCTTCATGATGATATAATACAGTGTGACCTGCTTCAAGAGGATATGGCATAAAGTGACCTGCTTCAGGAGGATATGGCATAGAGTGACCTGCTTCAAGAGAATATGGTATAGTGTGACCTGCTTCAAGAGTATATGGTATAGAGTGACCTGCTTCAAGAGGATATGGTATAGAGTGACCTGCTTCAAGAGGATATGGTATAGAGTGACCTGCTTCAAGAGGATATGGTATAGTGTGACCTGCTTCAAGAGTATATGGTATAGTGTGACCTGCTTCAAGAGGATATGGTATAGTGTGACCTGCTTCAAGAGGATATGGTATAGAGTGACCTGCTTCAAGAGTATATGGTATAGAGTGACCTGCTTCAAGAGGATATGGTATAGAGTGACCTGCTTCAAGAGGATATGGTATAGTGTGACCTGCTTCAAGAGGATATGGTATAGAGTGACCTGCTTCAAGAGTATATGGTATAGAGTGACCTGCTTCAAGAGGATATGGTATAGAGTGACCTGCTTCAAGAGGATATGGTATAGTGTGACCTGCTTCAAGAGTATATGGTATAGAGTGACCTGCTTCAAGAGGATATGGTATAGTGTGACCTGCTTCAAGAGGATATGGTATATGGAAGGACGCCGTAGCCTTGAAGAAAGCCACAGCCTGGAAGGACGCCGCCTCCTGGAAGGACGCCGCCGCCTGGATGGACGCCGCCGCCCGGAAGGACGCCGCAGCCTGGAAGGAGGCCACAGCCTGGAAGGACGCAGCAACCTGGAAGGACGCCGCAGCCTGGAAGGACGCTGCAGCCTGGAAGGGCGCCACAGCCTGGAAGGGCGCCACAGCCTGGAAGGACGCCGCTGCCTGGAAGGACGCCGCAGCCTGGAAGGAGGCCGCAGCCTGGAAGGACGCCGCAGCCTGGAAGGACGCCGCAGCCTTAAAGTACGCCGCAGCCTGGAAGGACGCCGCAGCCTGGAAGGACGCTGCAGCCTTAAAGTACGCCGCAGCCTGGAAGGACGCTGCAGCCTTAAAGTACGCCGCAGCCTGGAAGGACGCCGCAGCCTGGAAGGGCGCCACAGCCTGGAAGGACGCCGCAGCCTGGAAGGACGCCGCAGCCTGGAAGGACGCCGCAGCCTGGAAGGACGCCGCTGCCTGGAAGGACGCCGCAGCCTGGAAGGACGCCGCAGCCTGGAAGGGCGCCACAGCCTGAAAGGACGCCGCAGCCTGGAAGGACGCCGCTGCCTGGAAGGACGCCGCAGCCTGGAAGGACGCCGCTGCCTGGAAGGACGCCGCTGCCTGGAAGGACGCCGCAGCCTGGAAGGAGGCCACAGCCTGGAAGGACGCCGCAACCTGGAAGAACGCCGCAGCCTGGAAGGACGCCGCTGCCTGGAAGGACGCCGCAGCCTGGAAGGAGGCCACAGCCTGGAAGGACGCAGCAACCTGGAAGGACGCCGCAGCCTGGAAGGACGCTGCAGCCTGGAAGGGCGCCACAGCCTGGAAGGGCACCACAGCCTGGAAGGACGCCGCTGCCTGGAAGGACGCCGCAGCCTGGAAGGAGGCCGCAGCCTGGAAGGACGCCGCAGCCTGGAAGGACGCCGCAGCCTGGAAGGACGCCGCAGCCTGGAAGGACGCCGCAGCCTGGAAGGACGCCGCCGCCCCCATGTCATGTTTGCTGAAGTTTTAACGTCCTGAACATTCGCCTGACTCCCTTGGCCAGAGACCTTCTCGGCCTGGCCAGAGACCTTCTCGGTCTGGCCAGTAGGCCTCGGCCTTAGCTCCCTGGTCGAGGACCTGGGCCCCTTGGTCAGGGATCTGTGGCCCTGATCGAGGACCATGACGCCCTGGTCGAGGACCTGGGCGCCCTGGTAGCGGGTATACCGGTACAGGAAGATCAACAAAAAGGTCAAAATCGCCACAACAGGAATCCATTGTGGATTCCAATCCACGCCAGGTGTGCCGCCAACACCCCTACCTTCCACTACAGTCTGGTGGCTCCTTACGAAGGTCTTGGGACAAATAACCGCTACGTATCTTGTACCGTATAACTTATATTTTCCTTTAAAAAAATTGGTAAGTTTACCCGTAATAAGACATTAAAGGGTGACGGGGGTGAAAATATGTGGGTCGGGGTCCACAGCCTACGATCCGGCCGGGGGAGGGGTGAGGGGGTAGCATTATCTTCTTCCTGGGACTATATTCACGAAAGCACTTACGCAAGCACTTACGAACGTGTACATCTTTTCTCAATCTTTAACGGCTTTGGTTACATTTATTAAACAGTTTACAAGCATGAAAACTTCCCAATCTACTGTTGTTATTGTTATAAACAGCCTCCTGGTGCTTCGGAGCTCATTAACTGTTTAATAATTCGAAACAAAGCCGCCAAAGATTGAGAAAAGATGTACAGGTTCGTAAGTGCTTGCGTAAGTGCTTTCGTGAATCTGGCCCCTGGTCATTACAGCGGACAGTGATTGGCTGCGCCGCCCCCAACTCTCCAGCAGAGGCCACCGCCAACATGTGCTGACGAGCACACGGCTTAAAATCCTCTGCTGGGGTAGTTAAGGGCTTGGACGACCCCTTTGGCGGCGACTTAATGACTCTGCCACCCGATCCCTTCCCACACTTACCACACACAGCCGACACGGCCTTCTGCTCCTTGAACTTGCTTTGTAGCCTAGAACTTGCTTTGTAGCCTAGAAATTGCTTAGTAGCCTAGAACTTGCTTTGTAGCCTAGAACTTGCTTAGAGCTTGCCTAGAACTTGCTTAGAACTTGCCTAGAACTTGCCTAGAACTTGCTTAGAACTTGCCTAGAACTTGCTTAGTAGCCTAGAACTGGCCTAGAACATGCTTAGTAGCCTAGAACATGCTTAGTAGCCTAGAACTTGCCAAGAACTTGCATAGAACTTGCCTAGAACTTGCCTACTAGCCTAGAACTTGCCTACTAGCCTAGAACTTGCCTACTAGCCTAGAACATGCATAGAACTTGCTTACAACTTGCTTAGTAGCCTAGAACTTGCCTAGAACTTGCTTAGAACTTGCGTAGTAGCCTAGAACTGGCCTAGAACATGCTTAGTAGCCTAGAACTTGCTTAGAACTTGCATAGAACTTGCTTAGTAGCCTAGAACTTGCCTAGAACTTGCCTACTAGCCTAGAGCATACATAGAACTTGCTTAGTAGCCTAGAACTTGCTTAGAACTTGCTTAGCAACATAGACATTGCTTAGAACTTGCTTAGAACTTTCTTAGTAACCTAGATATTGCTTAGAACTTGAGTAGAACTTCCCTTATACTTGCTTAGTAGCCTAAAACTTGACTAGAACTTTCCTAGTACTTGCTTAGTAGCCTAGAACTTGCCTAGTAACCTAGAAATTGCTTAGAACTTGCCTAAAACTTGCCTTAAACTTGCTTAGTAGCCTAGAACCTGCCTAGAACGTGCCTAGAACTTGCTTAGTAGCCCAGAACCTGCCTAGAACTTGCCTAGAACTTGCTTAGTAGCCTAGAACTTGCCAAGAACTTGCTTAGAACATTCTTAGTATCCTATAACTTGTCTAGAACTTGCCTAGTAGCCTAGAACTTACCTAGAACTTGCTTAAAACGTGCTTAGTAGCCTAGAACTTGCCTTGAACTTGCATAGAACCTGCCTAGTAGCCTGGAACGTGCCTAGAACTTGCCTAGTAGCCTAGAACTTGCCTAAAACTTGCTTAGTAGCCTAGAACTTGTCTAGAACGTGCCTAGTACCTAGAATTAGGGACTAACTTATCGTTCATTATTTTAACAGAAACTTGGCTAAATAAAGACTATACCCAACTCTACAACTTAGCTGGTTATAAAGCCATTCATAAATGTAGGCCTAATAAAAAAAGGTGGTGGCACAGCTATATATTACCGAGATACATTTATCTGCAACAGTGTTATTAGTGACAGAGATGACTACTGTGAATATACTTTTGCTCAGTTTACAATTAAATCCTTTAATTCCTCTTTGACTATTGGAGCCATCTATAGATTTCCCAATACTAACATAGCTTCTTTCTCAGACAACTTAAGGAATCTTATTATTAACAACAATCTCAACAAAAACCACATCACTCTGGGAGGAGACTTTAATATTCTCCTGGGTCAACAAAATTGCTCTCAAATTGACTATTTCCTTAACAGCATGGACTCCTGTATGCTAATCCCCACAATCACCAAACCTACCCGAGTCACTCAAACATCAGCCACTACCTTGGACCATATATGGACAAACATAACAGCTCCCCTTGTATCTGGTATAATCTGCGACTGAACAACTGACCACTATCCTACCTTTCTCATAGCGAACATAGACATAACACCACCAAAAAGCAAGAAACTTTCATTTAGGCTACACAGTGAATCAGCTTTAGACAATCTTACAGATGCACTTCACAATATTAACTGGGATTCTGAATTCAATAATACCCAGGATATAAATTCATTAGCTAACATCTTCCTCTCCAAAACTCTAAGCCTCTACAACTTTCATTGTCCCCTTCTTACCAAGCAAGTAACTGACAAAAGATTAAACAATCCATGGTTCACAAGTGGCATTCTCAACTCAATCTACAAGAAACATGAATATGAAAAGAAACTTAGGATTGGCCTAGTCAAGGGAAGTAGCTAAAAGTTACTCATCAATGCTTACCAGTATCATAAGAAAGACAAAACTTGCATATTATGTGAATAGATTCAATGAAGCAAAAGGCAACATGAAAAGCACTTGGAAAACAATCTCTAGTATCCTAGGAACTAAACAACACTCACATAACCAAATAAAACTCTACAAGGATGGGGATATACCGTCAACTGATTTAGAAATGGCAAATGAATTTAATAGTTTCTTTTCATCGGTTGGTGCTAATCTTGCCAGTAAAATCCCACAGACTCAGACACATATTAACACATATCTCTCAGGCAGCTATCCAAACTCTCTTCTCCTTTCACCAATCAGCCCGGCATATTTTGTGTCCATCATACACTCTCTAAAAACCAAGGCAGGGAACACCAGTGAAATTCCGTCCATTATATACAAGAGAGCCTCCCATGCCCTTGCCCCACCCATAGCACTACTGTTCAACAAATCTATAGAGTGTCACACCTTCCCTGATATCCTCAAAACAGCAAGAGTAACGCCAGTCCATAAAGGAGGCAATCCGGCGGACATAAACAATTATAGGGCAATATCAAATCTACCCATTCTATCAAAAATATTTGAAAAAATTATTTACAAACAGCTCTATTCCTACCTCGTAAAATTCGACATACTCAGCCCCTGCCAGTTTGGCTTCCGGTCCCAAAAGAGCACCAACGATGCAATCATTAGTCTCCTTGACGTAATCTACTCAGCCCTTGACAAAAATGAGTTTCCGATTGGACTCTTCATTGACCTAAGAAAAGCCTTTGATACTGTTAATCACAACTACCTCTTACTTAAACTCCAGCATTATGGAATCCGAGGCCTTGCCCTTGACTACATCCGATCCTGTCTTAGTGACAGACACCAATAAGTAACTATCAATGATACACCTTCTTCCACTCTACCAATTACCGTTGGAGTGCCACAGGGCAGTATCTTAGGACCTCTTCTATTTCTTATATATATAAACGATCTGCCTAATGTCTCTAATATTCTCAAACCTATATTGTTTGCTGACGATACTACTAATATTCTCAAACCTATATTGTTTGCTGACGATACTACCCTTATCTATTCAGACCTCAACCCACATACACTAAATAATGTTGAGAATAATTAATTAAAAAAAGTCCACTTATGGATGTCAACGAACAAACTAACATTAAACATCGAAAAGACTTACTACATCTTATTTGGAAGCAAATCATCAAATGTATGTGAGATTTTTCTCTACGCCTACCTCCCTTAAGAGGTGGACTACAAGTTTAAAGTCTGCTCACGGCAGTTAAGCATGAGTCCAGTAGAAAAAGGAAAAGCGGGAGCAAACCGCCAGGCCTCCACCACCAAGGGTGAAAACCTGTCCACAATAGGCCGCTAGCTCCTCCTAGTTAAACAGGATATTAAAACTAATAAAGGGTAACCGACGGGTTCTGACAATCAAATATTTATATTTGATGTGGCGCTATGAATTGGAATTCGCATTCCCAAGAACAGCCGCCTTATCAAGATCACATCAACATTTAATAATATGCAGAAATATGGTGGAATAATATGGTTGAAGGGTTGACATCAAAGACTGTTTTCTACAACATAACAATTTATTAATAACAAGAGACTAACTACTACATTACCGAGTTTACATTACGTTAATGTCAATCCAGTGGCACGATAACAAACAGCTAAATAGCAACCCTTGCTGTGAGGCTGCATACTGAACTAACCTGAACACAGGTGTGCCCACTGATGACGCAATATTGCAAAACAAAGAAAAATATCACAGACTAAGTTACACCACAGCGAATGGTTACGTTATTGTACATCAAGTGGCATTTGCAACACAGCTATTCAACAGCCCCTCGAGAAGTGACAGCAGGCTCCATCTTGCTGACACTTCGGGCTGACAACATGAACTAACTGAACAAATGAAGGATCCACTGAAACAAAGACACAAGCAGGCAATCAATAGTGTCACGGTTTCCCTGACAGCTACTATAATCACAAACTTAGGGATCCTCCCGCCCCCCAGGAGAGACCCACGTAACTAGGCGGAAGTCCAACAGTGACTCCCCCCTATCACAACCCCGTGTGAACACTCTTTGCAACTCCCAAGAAGAAGTTGCCCTGTTGTAACCCGATACACAGACAGGCAAGGCGGGATTCTGGGACACAGCTCCACAGATCCCTAGATGACTCTACTCTCGTCACGCGACGACAACCAAAAGAAATTGCCTGAAGTATTAATTATGTTAATTGACTGATCACAGCAGTCAGCAACTAAGTACTACGGTAATCACAAACAATGTTCAAATACTCTGTGTAAACAACAACATCAACACCTGGTGAATTCACTAAGTGGCGATTACTAATTATCTTTAATTAGCTACGAGTGCTTAAGCACTCTGTCCGCAGACAGAGCTGATCAGTCCAACGAATTACGGAAGCTTAATTACAGCGCAATTGACTCCGATCATAACAGACCGTCAACCCCTTACGTTAATCACTCAATTAACGACAGCTCGTTAAATCGTTAACACTACGTTAGTCTTCACTTGACAATTCCTCCACTGCGTGAACTTCACTGTGACTGTTGCCTTTACACGTCCCTACGTTAATCATTAACACTTGTCTCTCTCTTGTTAACAATAACTCGACATATTACACCACACTTGACTCCTTGCAAGTATTCAGTGAGTAATTCTCAATTAAGGTCAAACGGACCACTAATTACATCCCCATTGAGTTACGTTAACTAAGCCTACCCTAACTTGGTAGCTTCTCCACAGTCTGTGTCAAAAAATTACTAGTGAGTGTTAATTACCCTAATTAGGGCACTAATTACTGCTGAGCCATTAATTAACTGTCACCAGGACCGATAATTTATCATCCAGAAATACGTCTCACTCCGCACTGCCTAAGCAGGTCTCATCAAACACTGTGAATTCACGGGAAAGGAGTTAATTACCCTAATTAACAAGATGTGCCAATAATCCACTGTCCTCAGACAGGATATGATTAATACAACGATTTATGCTAGCTCCATGACCTCGCTTTACTGAGTCACTGGAGCTCTCCAATGTTAATTACTCCACTAATTAACATGAGCCACTAATTGCTATACCCCTGAAAGGTAATTAGTCTCGAGCATATTACGTTAACACAAATACTGACAGACTCTGACAGATCCTCTCCCACTACGTGAATTCATGATGAGAAGGCTAATTACATAATTAGCTAGAGTGGTCAATTAGTTGTCACATGGACAATTAATTGCTCCCGAGACGTATCTCATTCTCGCTCAACACTGTTCTCTCTTATAACAGCCCTCACTCACTCCATAATACTAAGTGTGCACCCCTTATCCAGTTAATTACCCCTTAATTAACTCACTGAATCCTTAAGTCCTCAACACAACTTAAAGAAACAAAGTAACCCCAGCGTTACATAGGTCACACTACAATGGCATGCAACATCATAACAGCACTGCCCACATATGGTTGCGGCTACTGCAACTCGCTAATTACTGTGCCCACACAATAAAAACACACGGTTGTGCAACACACACAAGTATACTAATATTACTGCCCCTCCCTCTTTTACTTGCACCCGATGGCAAAGGAATACTGTGAACACACACATACCTCAGCCAGGCAATTAACCCATCAATTGCCTGCTCTCATTAAGTACTGAAAATTCCCCTGAATAATCCTAGAGGTCCCTAAACCCTCAACACAGTTCCTGGGGCAATAATATCGTATAAACTGAAACAACACTGGACAAACCTGCAACATAATGATGCCGTCAGCATACCCCACATGCTAATGACATCATTAGGCAATCAGTCAGCAATCACACCTACTGACTTACCACACAACACAGTACATAAACATGCAAATGAACACATAGAAATGGCATTCACATACTCAATGAAAATTATATCACCAAGTAGTGTGCAACTACCTACACAGACTTCAGGAGTCCCCACTGACATCCCTGCCTACCTCTAATGATTATAATTTTACGGTACTCTATGGCATTAATCCAGCCTGAACAATTATATAGAACCGACAGGCTGGATCACTTATATGGTAAATCTCTACACTGACTGGTTACATACTCTAGTCAGTCTACTAACATACTAACATACAGCGTGGTCCCATGTATAATCTCTATCCCCAGGTACCGCCCCTATCCGACACCTGGATCCACTGAGAGCTGCCACTCAGCTGCTTTTCTAGCCTGGCGAGACTCTGAGATAACTCTTACCGGGAATTTCACCGGTACACATCACACTGTAATAGTACTCATTTCTACTCCTTTCTACTGCCCTCTTTCCCTTATTTTTTCTGAGAGAGGGGGGTTGGGTGGCCTGGGGTAGCCGGCGCGCGGGCAGGCGGGTGGCCTCCACCCGCGGGAGGGCGCGCACATGGGTGCCGCCCACAGGAGTACCCACGCGGCTGGGGAATCTCAACCCCATCAGACTAGAGCCTGCCTGGCTCAACACTGTGGTGACAATGGCCGGCGGCGTCCCCATACTGACGCAGCCTGGTGGAATGCAAAGTCCAACATGGGCCTGTAATATCACATTCACGTACACTGCCCAACATCAATTGTTCATTGCCACTAGACAGGATACTCGATCCACCTGTTACACCATGAGGCTCTGCCAGCCTGCCTCATGCGTTCACACAGTCAACTGTCTCTTAGCTTGTTACTGATTCTTCCGTAAATCCCTGGCCCAAATTCACTTAATTGGGTCTTGACACAACCCCTGATGGCAGGAGTGCCATCAATCGAGTAATTTGGACGACAGAAGCGATTAACAGGGGTTGGAGGTGGCTGGCGTGCCACCTCCACCAAAAACGCCTTCCTTCCCTGGCCGCCCAATTCAAACTGCCTCCCTGGCGGGCGGGAAAAACTCAAGATGCCCATACCTTCTCTCTACAATGCCTAGACCAATCAGCTTGAAGCCGGCACTGTTCCCTCATGGCGCTCCCAATCACAGCTGTTCGCGCCAAAACTCAGCTAGGAGCAGAGAAGCCTAAACCAATCACAGATGGCCTCGCCCTGCGGCGTCTCGTGACGTCACAAGGAGGGGGAGGCCTAGGACTGGCGCGATGTCTCATGTGATAGGGGGGGGGTGACGTTCACCCCACTGTCTCTCTCCCCTCCCCCTGTAAAACCGTTGGGAGAGTCAAGTACCTCCCTACACCACTTCACTCTCAATTCCCATCCTATTTCACAGAAACAGGAAAATCTCTGTAATTCTCTCTACAGAGCAATCACAGACTTCTAACTACTCACACATGATAGTTCGTAACATGAGCTTTCATTCAACACCCAACAAGCATATGTTATTTTGAAAGCTTCAGTTTCTAGAGTGTCTAGCCTAATCTAGAAACTAGGAAAAACTAGCTGAGGGATCTAGATCCCTCACAATGTAATTCAGCTACAGAGAGACAACAATAACATCAGTAATAAAAATGATGGCAAGTTTCTTGGCCTATTCCTAGACAAGAGACTCAACTTCAGCACCCACAATCAACACATAACTAAGAAAGTCTCTAAGACAGTTGGTATACTCTCCAAAATCAGATATTATGTTCCTAACTCTGCTCTCCCTCTCACTTTATTATGCACTAATCTACCCCTATCTTAATTATGGTATCTGTGCATGGGGGTCTACCACTGCAAACCACCTTAAGCCCATCATCACGCAGCAAAAATCTGCTATCAGAATAATAACTAACTCTGCTTTCAGACAACACTCAGCTCCCTTGTTTAAATTCCTAAACTTGCTAAATATTAACTCCCTCCACACATTCTCTTGTGTCAACTACATTTACAAAACCCTGTTCTTAAATGCAACCTATGCTCTGAAACTCTCCCTGAACAGATGTAATAGGACCCATTATCACCACACCAGAAATAAATATCTCTTTGATATCCCCAGGGTCAAACTTAATCTGTGTAAACACTCTACGCAAATTAAGGGACCTTGTCTATGGAATTCACTCCCTAGTGAATTGAAAAACTGTAAAACTTTTGCCTTATTTAAAAGCAAAACCAAAAAGTACCTAACTTCATCTATTTAGTTTCCTACACTGAGCTTTAAATTTGCTCTGTACCTAGTGTTACCCAATCTCCTAATTTTTATGTAATATCAAACAACCTTATCATTGTGTTCATTGCTGTCTTCTTTTATGTGCTAGCCATATGCTGTATTGTGCCTACCAATTTTGGTCAACTACCATTCAAGCTGTCATTGCAATCAATCTTAGCTACCTATATATGTGCTTTAACACTTTAAAGCGCGCACTTTCTCTCATCTTTTTTTTTTTTCTTGCCATGTAACTGTTATCATTTTTTTTATAAATTTTGCAAGTATTTACCTACTTAAAATTTTCTTAGATTAAGAACCTGCCCGAAACGCTGCGCGTACTAGTGGCTTTACAAGAATGTTATTACCATATTATGTGTCCTCACATTCCCAATGTACCTTCTTGCATATGCATAAATAAATAAATAGAAATAAATAGTAGCCTAGAACTTACCTAGAACTTGCTTAGAACGTGCTTAGTAGCCTAGAACTTGCCTTGAACTTGCCTAGAACCTGCCTAGTAGCCTGGAACGTGCCTAGAACTTGCTTGGTAGCCTAGAACTTGCCTAGTAGCCTAGAACTTGCCTAGTAGCCTAGAACTTGCCTAGTAGCCAAGATCTTGCCTGGAACTTGCCTCGAACTTGCAATGTAGCCTAGAACGTCTTGCTTAGAACTAGTCTAGAACATGCTTAGAACTAGTCTAGAACATGCTTAGAACTTGCTTAGTAGCCTAGAACTTGCTTAGTAGCCATAACTTGCCTTGAACATGCCTAGTAGCCTAGAAATTGCTTAGAACTTGCCTAGAACTTGCCGTGAACTTTCTTAGTAGCCTAGAACTTGCTTAGTAGCCTAAAACGCGCCTAGAACTTGCTTAGTAGCTTAGAACTTGCCAAGAACTTGCCTAGAACTTGCTTAGTAGCCTAGAGCTTGCCTAAAATTTGCTTAGTTGCCTAGAACTTGCCTACAACTTGCCTAGTAGCCTAGAACTTGCCTATAACAACTTAGAACGTGCTTAGTAGCCTATAACTTGCATTGAACTTGCCTTGAACCTGCCTAGTAGCCTGGAACTTGCCTAAAACTTGCCTAGTAGCTTAGAACTTGCCTAAACCTTGCCTAGAACTTACCTAGTAGCCTAGAACTTGCCTGGAACTTGCCTTGTAGCCTAGAACGTCTTGCTTAAAACTTGTCTAGAATATGCTTAGAACTTGCATAGTAGCCTAGAATTTGCCTAGAACTTGCTTAGTAGCCTAGAACGTGCCTAGTAGTTGCTTAGTAGCCTTTAACTTGCCTAGTAGCCTAGAAATTGCTTAGAACTTCCCTAGAACTTGCCTTATACTTTCTTAGTAGCCTAGAACTTGCTTAGTAGCCTAGAACTTGCTTAGTAGCCTAGAACTTGCCTAGTACTTGCTTAGTAGCCTTGAACCTGCCTAGAACATGCCTAGTAGCCTTGAAATTGCTTAGAACATGCCTAGAACTTGCTTAGAACTTGCCTTGTAGCCTAAAACGTCTTGCTTAAAACTTGTCTAGAACTTGCTTAGTATCCTAGAATTTTCCTAGAACTTGCTTCGTAGCTTAAACGTGCCTAGAACCTGCCTAGTACTTGCTTGGTACCCTTGAACTTGCCTAGAACATGCCTAGTAGCCTAGAAATTACTTAGAACGTGCCTAGAACTTGCCTACTACTTGCTTAGTAGCCTTGAACTTGCCTAGAACATGCCCAGTAGCCTAGAAATTGCTTAGAACTTGCCTAGAACTTGCCTTAAACTTTCTTAGTAGCCTAGAACTTGCCTAGAACTTGCTTAGCAGCCTTGAACCTGCCTAGAACTTTCCTAGAATTTGCTTAGTAGCCTAGAACTTGCCAAGAACTTGCCTAGAACTTGCTTAGTAGCCTAGAAATTGCCTAGAACTAGCTTAGTAGCCTAGAACTTGCCTAGTACTTGCCTAGTACTTGTCTAGTACTTCCTTAGTAGCCTTGAACTTGCCTAGAACATGCCTAGTAGCCTTGAAATTGCTTAAAACTTGCCTAGAACTTGCCTAGAACTTGCCCTAAGCTTTCTTAGTAACCTAGAACATGACTAGGACTTGCTTAGTAGCCTTGAACCTGCCTAGAATTTGCTTAGTATCCTAGAACTTGCCAAGAACTTGCTTAGAACTTGCTTAGTAGCCTTGAACTTGCCTAGAACTTGCTTAGTAGCGTAGAACATGCCTAGAACTTGCCTAGAACTTGCTTAGTAGCCTAGAACTTGCCTAGAACCTGCCTAGAACATGCCTAGTAACCTAGAAATTGCTTAGAACTTGCCTAGACCTTGCCTAAAACTTGCCAGAAACTTGCTTACTAGCCTAGAACTTGCCTAGAACTTGCTTAGTAGCCTAGAACTTGCTTAGTAGCATAGAACGTACATGGAACTGGTTTAGAACGTGCTTAGTAGCCTAGAACTTGCCAAGAACTTGCTTAGTAGCCTTGAACTTGCCTAGAACCTGCTTAGTAGCGTAGAACATGCCTAGAACTTGCCTAGAACTTGCTTAGTAGCCTAGAACATGCCTAGAACTTGCTTAGTAGCCTAGAACTTGCTTAGTAGCATAAAACGTGCATAGAACTTGCTTAGAACGTGCTTAGTAGCCTAGAACATCCCTAGTAGCCTAGAACTTGCCTAAACCTTGCCTACAACTTGCCTAGTCGCATAGAGCTTGCTTGAAACCTGCCTAGAACTTGCCAATTCGCCTAGAACTTGCCTATAACTCGCATAGAACTTGCCTAGAACTTGCTTAGTAGCCTAGAACTTGACTAGAATCTCCTAGAATTTGCTTAGTAGCCTAGAACTTGCCAAGAACTTGCTTAGTAGCCTAGAACTTGCCTTAAACTTTCTTAGTAGCCTAGAACTTGCCTAGAAGTTGCTTAGTAGCCTTGAATCTGCCTAGAACGTGCCTAGAATTTGCTTAGTAGCCTAGAACCTGCCAAGAACTTGCCTAGAACTTGCTTAGTAGCCTAGAACTTGCTTAGTAGCATAGAACTTGCCTAGAACTTGCCTAGTACTTGCTTAGTAGCTTTGAACTTCCCTAGAACATGCCTAGTAGCCTTGAAATTGCTTAGAACATGCCTAGAACTTGCCTTGTAGCCTAGACCGTCTTGCTTAAAACTTGTCTAGAACATGCTTAGAACTTGCTTAGTATCCTAGAATTTGCCTAGAACTTGCTTAGTAGCTTAAACGTGCCTAGAAATTGCCTTGTACTTGCTTGGTAGCCTTGAACTTGCCTAGAACATGCCTAGTAGCCTAGAAATTGCTTAGAACTTGCCTAGTACTTGCTTAGTAGCCTTGAACTTGCCTAGAACATGCCTAGTAGCCTAGAACTTGCCTAGAACTTGCCTAGTACTTGCCTTAAACTTTCTTAGTAGCCTAGAACTTGCCTAGAACTTGCTTAGCAGCCTAGAACCTGCCTAGAACTTTCCTAGAATTTGCTTAGTAGCCTAGAATTTGCTTAGTAGCCTAGAACTTGCCAAGAACGTGCATAGAACTTGGTTAGTAGCCTAGAACTTGCCAAGAACTTGCTTAGTAGCCTAGAACTTGCCTTGTACTTGCCTAGTACTTGCCTAGTACTTCCTTAGTAGCCTTGAACTTGCCTAGAACATGACTAGTAGCCTTGAAATTGCTTAGAACCTGCCTAGAACTTGCCCTAAGCTTTCTTAGTAGCCTAGAACCTGACTAGAACTTGCTTAGTAGCCTAGAACCTGCCTAGAATTTGCTTAGTAGCCTAGAACTTGCTTAGTAGCCTTGAACTTGCTTAGAACTTGCTTAGTAGCGTAGAACGTGCCTAGAACTTGCTTAGTAGCTTAGAACCTGCCTAGAACCTGCCTAGAACATGCCTAGTAACCTAGAAAGTGCTTAGAACATGCCTAGACATTGCTGAAATCTTGCTTGAAACTTGTTTACTAGCCTAGAACTTGCCAAGAACTTGCTTAGTAGCCTAGAACTTGCTTAGTAGCATAGAAGTGCATAGAACTGGCTTAGAACGTGCTTAGTAGCCTTGAACATCCCTAGTAGCCTAGCACTTGCCTAAACCTGGCCTTCAACTTGCCTAGTCGCCTAGAGCTTGCCTGAAACCTGCCTAGAACTTGCCAATTCGCCTAGAACTTGCCTATAACTTGCCTAGAACTTGCTTAGTAGCCTAGAACTTGCCTAGAACTTACCTAGAACTTGCCTAGAATTTGCTTAGTAGCCTAGAACTTGCCACGAACTTGCTTAGTAGCCTAGAACTTGCCTAGAACTTGCTTAGTAGCCTAGAACTTGCCTAGTACTTGCCTAGTACTTGCTTAGTAGCCTTGAACTTGCCTAGAACATGCCTAGTAGCCTTGAAATTGCTTAGAACGTGCCTAGAACTTGCCTAAAACATGCCTAGAACTTGCTCTAAACTTTTTTAGTAGCCTATAACATGCCCTAAACTTTTTTAGTAGCCTAGAACTTGCTTAGTAGCCTAGAGCCTGCCTAAAATTTGCTTAGTAGCCTAGAACTTGCCTAGAACTTGCTTAGTAGACTAGAACTTTCCTAGAACTTGCTTAGTAACGTAGAACGAGCCCAGAACTTGCCTAGAACTTTCTTAATAGCCTAGAACTTGCCTAGAACATGCTTAAAACTTGCCTGAAACTTGTTTAGTAGCCTAGAACTTGCTTAGTAGCCTAGAACTTGCCTAGAACTTGCTTAGAACGTGCTTAGTAGCTTAGAACTTGCTTAGTAGCCTAGAATTTCCCTAGTAGCCTAGAACTTGCCTAAAACTTGCCTAGAACTGGCCTACTAGCCTAGAGCTTGCCTGAAACCTGCCTAGAACTTTCCTACTAGCCTAGAACTTGCCTAGAACGTGCTTAGTACCTAGAACTTGCTTAGTAGCCTAGAACTTGCTTAGTAGCCTAGAACTTGCTTAGTAGCCTAGAACTTGCTTAGTAGCTTAGAACTTGCCTAGAACTTGCTTCGAACGTGCTTAGTAGCCTAGAACATCCCTAGTAGCCTAGAACTTGCCTAAACCTTGCCTACAACTTGCTTAGTAGTTTAGAGCTTGCCTGAAACCTGCCCAGAACTTGCCTATTAGCCTAGAACTTGCCTATAACTTGCCTGGAACTTGCTTAGTAGCCCTAAACGTCCCTTGAACTTGCCTAGAACTTGCCTTGAACTTGCCTAGAACTTGCTTCGAACTTGCCTTGAACTTGCTTAGTAGCCTAGAACTTGCCTAGTAACATTGAACTTGAATAGTAACTTCGAATTTGTCTAGAACTCGCCTAGAACTTACCTAGAACTCGCCTAGAACTTACCTTGAACTCGCTTAGAACTTGCCTAGTAGCCTATAACGTGCCTAGAACTTGCCTAGTAGCCAAGAACTTGGCTAGAACTTGCCTAGAACTTTCCTACAACTTACCTAGTAGCCTAGAACTTGTCTTGTAGCCTAGATCTTGCCTAGTAGCCTAGATCTTACCTAGTTGACTAGAACTTGTCTAGAGCTTCCCAAGTAGCCTAGAACGTGCCAAGAACTTTCCTAGAATGTCTACTCTAGGAAGAGTAGACTTGCTTCTACTCCGACCTCCCAAAGTCTACTGATGGAGTCTCTCTTTTACTTCTTCCCCCCCCCCCCCCCCCCCCCTTAGCTGGTGCTTCTCTGTGGCTGTGTGGAATGATCTCTGGTGCTTGTCTGTGGCTGTGTGGAATGATCTCTGGTGCTTGTCTGTGGCTGTGTGGAATGATCTCTGGTGCTTGTCTGTGGCTGTGTGGAATGATCTCTGGTGCTTGTCTGTGGCTGTGTGGAATGATCTCTGGTGCTTGTCTGTGGCTGTGTGGAATGATCTCTGGTGCTTGTCTGTGGCTGTGTGGAATGATCTCTGGTGCTTGTCTGTGGCTGTATGGAATGATCTCTGGTGCTTGTCTGTGGCTGTATGGAATGATCTCTGGTGCATGTCTGTGGCTGTATGGAATGATCTCTGGTGCTTGTCTGTGTGCAATGATCTCTGGTGCTTGTCTGTGTCTGAGTGGAATGATCTCTGGTGCTTGAGACGTCTGTCTGTGGCTGTGTGGAATGATCTCTAGTGCTTGGGATGTCTGTCTGTGGCTGTGTGGAACGATCTCTGGTGCTTGGGATGTCTGTATCTGTGTGGAATGATCTCTGGTGCTTGGGATGTCTGTGTGTGTCTGTGTTGAATGACCTCTGGTGCTTGTGATGTCTATCTGTGGCTTTGTGGAATGATCTCTGGTGCTTCGGATGTCTGTGTCTGTATGGAATGAGCTCTGGTGCTTGGGATGTCTGTGTGTGTCTGTGTTGAAGGATCTCTGGTGCTTGGAATGTCTGTGTGGTTTGTGTGGAATAATCTCTGGTGCTTTGGATGTCTGTGTCTGTAAGGAATGATTTAAAGGGGTTCAGCATCACCTTTAGGAGGCTGGTTTGAGTGATGTGTGTGAGGGAATGGTTCAGCAGCTTACTTACAATGGTGCTCTTATGCCTGTGGAGGCCTGTACACTTGTTAAGTGCGCGGACATAAGTTTGGTAACCAGTACCCGAAACATCTTGTGTTTGGGCTCATGTGAGAGCCCCAGTCATCAGCCTTCCAGAAATGTTACCCTGGCCGGGGTAGCACGTCTGTGGACAGAGATATGCCGAAAGCATCATTTCATTGTATGGCTTGGAGCGAGGACTCAAGATTTGCGCGGGAACAGTCAGGTCGCCTGGGACAGCGTGAGGCGAGCGTGGGCCTCCCGCAAGCTACAGCATCATCACCATGGCAACAGCTGCTTTCTTTGCAAACATCTGGGGGAGTCAGCCATCTTGAAGTTGCCCTAGGGGCTATGCTACACCGCCGCTGATTGGTTGAGACGGGTAGAACGTTGTGTGCCTCCCTCTCATTGGTTCCTTCGAGGAGGACGCGGGAATCACCGGTGTTTCTTCCTCAAGCTTCATTCTACTCCAGTCACCACCATACCGTGACGTCTCTCTCTTGCCCATTCGGCAAAATTGGGCAAGACGACGTCGTGGTGACTGTGTTGTAATCCACAAGTTAGTAGGAATTATTAGCTAGAGGATCATTACTACAACACTTAACGAATGATGATTGAAAGTACATGTAAGAAGACAGACTATGGATCACATATCTAAGAAAGGTCAATGGATTAAGACCGAAGCTGTTTAGCCAAATTAATAATTCCTGGAAAGAGGAATTATTCTTCGTCAGGCTTCTAGGAACAAGGTTACCGCTCTAGGGTTAAGGCTAATCGGATTATACCTTCCTCGAGAGGCGTGGTGAAATGGTTGAGGCCATGGTTGGCTGGAGTCAGTCTGGTTGTAGAAGTTGAACTGGCAAGTCCTCCACGTCTCCGTTTGTGGCAGCAGCGAAGTGTAGCAGACAGCTATGCGAGAACCTGTTGTGATCTTAGTGACCAAGTTAAGTCTGCAGTGTGTGAGTATTGAATGTAAGACTAACCGGGTGTGGAGCGTTGTAGTAATCATTCCGTATTAGGGACTTAGGCGGAAGTTACGAGTGTGTGTGGTGATCGCGGAGGTCAAGTGGTCTATGGGTATTGGAAGTGTATTGACCTAATAGAGTATGTTAATTAATATAGTATTATTTGTCAGAGTCTATTCTTTGTAATTAAATGACAAAACCCGACGACCTTTAAATACCTTCCATATGTTCACTCATTGTGTTCCAGTACAAACCTAGTGGTATGCCTCAAGGGTCTGGTGTGTGTAGGAGTACACGGTGGTAGTAACGGTTGCTGAGGCAAGGTGTTATGTGTTGTGTAATCGCTGTGTTCGGAATGAACCGGGGTTCAGCGTCACGACAACTGTCTCCTCAGCTTCTCCACTGCCGCCTCCACCAAGACCGCCCGCTGCACAGTCAGAATCCAGCTGGAGTCCTCGTCGAGGGGTAGAAAGATAGGGAACAAGTTAGAAAATCTGGGTCCTTGGTAATTTGCATACGAGCAGTAACAGACTCGTGGATCCCCTTACCAGTGATTATAGACGTTCAAATTCCTGATAGTGCTTTGTAGCAGTCAAGGGATCTACCTTGAGGCTACCTTGAGGTGCTTCCGGGGCTTAGTGTCCCCGCAGCCCGGTCGTCGACCAGGCCTCCTGGTTGCTGGACTGATCAACCAGGCTGTTAGACGCGGCTGCTCGCAGCCTGACGTATGAGTCACAGCCTGGTTGATCAGGTATCCTTTGGAGGTGCTTATCCAGTTCTCTCTTGAACACTGTGAGGGGTTTGCCAGTTATGCCCCTTATGTGTAGTGGAAGCGTGTTGAACAGTCTCGGGCCTCTGATGTTGATAGAGTTCTCTCTCAGAGTACCTGTTGCACCTCTGCTCTTCAACGGGGGTATTCTGCACATCCTGCCATGTCTTCTGGTCTCATGTGGTGTTATTTCTGTGTGCAGGTTTGGGACCAGCCCCTCAATTATTTTCCACATGTAAATTATTATGTATCTCTCCCGCCTGCGCTCAAGGGAGTACAGATTTAGGCTCTTTAGTCGGTCCCAGTAATTTAGATGTTTTACTGAGTGGATTCTAGCAGTAAAGGATCTCTGCACGCTCTCTAGGTCAGCAATTTCTCCAGCTTTGAAAGGGGCTGTCATTGTGCAGCAGTACTCCACTCTAGATAGCACAAGCGTTTTGAAAAGTATCATCATCGGTATAGCATCTCTAGTGTGAAAAGTTCTTGTTATCCAACCTGTCATTTTTCTTGCAGTTGTGACGGCTACTTTATTGTGTTCTTTAAAGGTAAGGTCTTCCGACATGTGTACACCCAGGTCCTTTACATTGCCTTTTCGTTCTATGTTATGATTTGCCTGCGTTTTGTACGTGGTTCCTGTTTTTATGTTTTCAATTTTTCCGTAGCGCATGAGCTGAAACTTATCCTCGTTGAATACCATATTATTTTCTGTAGCCCATAGAAAGACCTGATCAACATCTGATTGGAGGTTTGCCGTGTCCAAACCTCCAAGGGGAATGGGGAAATTCGTGTCCAAGGGAATGGGGAAATTCGTGCCAAGTGTTCAGGGGCAGCTTTCTAATAGAAATTCGTGGAAATCTCGAGTCAGTGTTTTGGCGCCAAAGTGTTGGGAGCGCTAAGCTTGCTCGGGAGGGGGGAGGTCTCTGCTTAAGCCTACCACCCGTCACCTAGCGCACCACCACCTACCACCACTGTGAGCCAGCCACCCACTGCAGGGGGCCTGATTGTATGGTAGGACGATTGTGTGAGTGTGTAAGCTGGCTGTATTAATGCGTGAGTACCTATGTGTGTATTTCTGGTGATTTATATTCTCTTAAGTCTGAATTCGAAGTCAGGTGTTTGGTTGAATTGTCACTAACAGCACCTGTAAAGGTGAAGTGAAGTGTGGATGAGAAGATAATCACCCTTGTTGTCATCTTGTCAGTCCAGAGGGACTTACGTCTTTTGTACACAGACGTACATTGTGTGTGTGTGTGTGTGTGTGTGTGTGTGTGTGGTACACACGGGAACATAGTATACATAGATTAGCCAAGGACTGAGAGGATGTCCATGTAATATTTTATATTCCATTCTGGTAGATTTGTGGTAATTCAATAATTTTTGATAGTGCGTGGGACGGAGTGATATTATTCCATGTGTAATCTTGCAGGTGTGGAATTCCAGTACTGAGTGCTCAGGTTAGTGTCAGTGTGTAACGTCAGTAAATCCTGGCAATCGATTATTGTGGAGTGATATCAGATTGTGGTGTTAATTTCCAAGGGCCGTGACAAGTGTGTGATTTATATATATATATATATATATATATATATATATATATATATATATATATATATATATATATATATATATATATATATATATATATATATATATGTGTGTGTGTGTATATATGTATATATATATAATATATATGATCATAGTGTCACGGTGCCCAGTATTATTGTGTTATTTACTGTGGTGATTGCAGTATGTGGACTTATGTTTTAAGGGGTTCTAAGGGGAGCGCACTGTTGGTCATTTGCACCAGTAAGTGTTGGGCAGTGTACTAATATAGTTTGAGTTAGTTCACGTGCCGTGTGTGTTATTGCAAAGAGGTTCTAATTGTTGGTGATTTGTTGCAAGTGTTAGTCAATCACCGGGGTGTGATTGCAAATCAGTAAGTCATTGTGGGGACGTGTTCTTGAGGGTTCATGTCCCGAGTGTTATATACTAATGTTCTGCAGTATTGTCATTGCAACCGGATTGTAACGTAAATCACTGTGATTTGTTAGATTAATTTATCATTGACGTGGGTGAACTCGGCTGTAGACGAGTACTTGGGTTTTATATTCTCCTGTTTATTTGGTAGTATATCGATGTCTAGTAATCAGTGAGGTGATTACGAGGCAATTAATATAACGTAACCAAGGGAACGCCCATTGCTTTAAGAGAATTTGTTCTTTGACAATTTGAGTAACGTAGAATACGTTTGGGTTAATTTACTTTCCTGCAAGCAGCTACGGTAGTCTCGAGGAGCCTAGCCATCAGCCAGATTAGAATTAGAGTATTGTCTGTCGTAATTAACGGTCAGTGGGCCGGGTAATTGACGTGTTTCAGGAAGTCAAAGTAATTATCCTCGATCCTTGGTTGATCGATTCACACTAAGGCTACATTGTTCCATTAACGTAACGTTGTTATTTATCTGTCAAGTACCGGCACTTGATTGACTCGTAGGAAGAGTAACGTCATTTTAGAATAATGTAAACGTGGTGCCTAATTACCGTTATTAGCCACCTTAATTGGTCTGAGTATGGGAGGCTCGGACGGAATTCATACCCTAATGTAAACTGCTGAGCCAGTGTGAAAGGTTGCGTATTTAATTGATTAATTATTGATTAATTATTGAGGATAGTAATTAATTACTCTAAAGGTAATCACGAGTGATTACCGTTCTCTTAGCACTTTGGACATTGTAAAATCAGAGTTTACCATCGTTGAGTGATATTAACCGATAACGTAAATTAACGTAACTAGTAAAGAGATTAATCAGCTGTCTGGAAGTACAAGAGTTAATGGGATTTTCATACTGAATGCTCGACGGGTTCAGTGTTGAGTAATTTCCGCGTTACTAGTGACAGTTGTAAGAGTTATTAAATTAACGTAAATGTTACCTTGTTATTAACGTAAATGTTACTTTGTTATTAACGTAAATCAAAGTGTTATTGATTGTTGATCGTCCGTGAGACGAAGTGTTAACATAAAGATTTATTTGAGGAAGGGTGCTGGAATTGCCAGTGAACCCATTAGTCATTTATGTCATTGGAAGGCTACTGATTTGATTGCATTGCAGCCGCTGTTGCAGGTGTAGACTGCACTGAGGCGTAGAACAGTTAGGAGGTTACTGGAGACGTGTTTCAGAACCTACTGTGTCATTTGTTGTAATTGTGATTATAGATTTGTTAGTTCTTGTTTCTTGATTGATTCCAATGTGGTCACGCCTTATGTTCAAGTTAGTTCATTATGCAGTCCGAGGGGCTGGTGTCTAGCTGTCATTGATAGTGTCACAGGAAGGATTTCGAGTAACGTCATTGATATTTCTTTTGTTTTTGTTTTAGTAGTTAGTACTTTATTGAATAAACTAAGTTGTTATGTTGAACACTGTCTTTTCGTTACACCCCACACATTTATATGGTTCTGTAAGTGTACTGTCACACTCGACTATTAAAATTGAGACTGATTCATGGGTTTTGGACTAAATATACGGCACCACACAACAATAAATTATTGCTGTGAGAGCCCAAGATCTACTCGTTAGATTCGCTTCGGCGAATGGCGAAGGTCGACGGCCTAGTGGAGGGAATTTCAACTTTTTAGGTAACTCGGCGTCTGCTCGCGCCTAGTCAATTGTTCATAAACGGTCCCAGAGTGAGGAATGAGCTGCTTGCTACACTGGTGTGTTAGCTAAGCAAGTCCTTCCTCAGGCGACCTAATTGAATATCACGTCAGGAATAAAGGTTAAAGGATTAAAGGAATTTTTTTAAATTTCCGAGCTCAATTCCTCAACCATTTCATTTATTCCACTTTCTACTTCAAACTCTCACAATTAGGACCATCACTAGTTTGGTTTAAGGCTTCTTGATTAGCCTCAACTTTGATTTCAGCTTCAGCCTTTACTATAGCTTCAGCTTTTAATCCAGCGTCAGCTGCTTCCTCATCTTCTGTTTCAGATTCACTGTCTGTTGCAGCTTCACTTGGAGTTTCATCTGCAGCTTCACTTGTTTCTCTGTGTTCATGTGAGAGACTAGTTAATTAAGTAGCCTCATGTATTGAATTTATGGAATCCAGGGAATATTGAGATGATCTGTCTGAAAATTTATCAGACCCTGTGAATGAATCACTACGCGAAGTTGTATTGGATGAGGCTGTAGAAAGTGAAGGTTGAACACTTGCAGATCCTGTGTAAGGATCTATTTTAATTAGAGGAATCTCCTCTTTTTGAGGTAGCTCATGTATTTCATGAGAAATACATGAGCTACCAAACATACTTGGGAAGCTACTCTAAGCCTGCACTAAAGAGGCACCCTTCTTGAGTCCAGATGAACACATGTATAAGCAAGTAGATGGGGTCGCCATGGGTTCTCCTCTAGGTGTCCTGTTTGCGAACTTCTTCATGGGTACCATCAAACAGAGCATCTTAGTTGACATGGACTTGAAACCCGCCATATACTGCAGGTATGTTGACGACATTTTTATAAAGGTACCAGATGTCAGACATCTGCAGTAGCTGAAGGAGGCATTCGAGCAGAATTCTGTGTTGAGTTTCACGTACGAGACGGAGAATGATGGGAAGCTGCCCTTTCTAGATGTAACAGTCACGAAAAAGAACAGAGGCTTCCACACTGCAGTGTACACCACGGAAACAAACATAGGAATGTGCCACAATGCCAATAGTGACTGCCCAGACAGGTACAAGAGTAGTGTTGTCAACGCTTACATCGACCAGGCTCTCAGCCACAGCCCAGGATGGAAGCAAGTCGATGAAGAACTCTGTAGGGTAAGGCAGGTCCTCGTCAACAATGGCTTCTCTAACGGTTTTGTTGAAGACGTCATAAAAAGAAAGGTGAAATGCCATGAAACCTCTGAAGAGTCAATTAGCACAACACTTGTAACCCCTATTACACTGTTTTACAGGAACTTCTTTTCGACGGCTCATAAAATAGAGGAAAAGGTCCTGAATAGGGTCCTGATAGGAACATTATCCATACAGACAAAAATTAGAAACTACAATTGACAATTTACTACAAAAATATAAAAAATGACAACCTACTCATGAAAAACTACCCAGACATAACGCTCTGAAGGAAACCAACGTCGTCTTTGCCTTCACATGCCCACTTGGGGACTGTAAGCCCCAAAGAACCCAGTATATAGGCAAGACAACGGCGTCTCTTTCTAGGTGATTAACTAGGAACAAAAAACAGGGCTCCATCAAGGAACATAAAATCTCTTCTCACAACCAGACCATTTCACTGTCGATGGTAATTGAAAAATCAATTCTCCAAAATTCATTTTTATTTCTAGTCTGACGCGACACTTGAACGCGTTTCGTAATAACTTATTACATTTTCAAAGACTTTAGTTTACACACACAACTATAACCTGCAAACACTAAACAGAGTTCTTCTATGCTATAATTTTAAACAGCTTTCATCTTATATACCTGCATTTGGGTGAGGTGATATGTTACAACAGTTTTGGATGAGGTGAACAAAAGTGTTAACACAAGACAGAAAACGAAACAATGGGTATATATTGGGTAAATTAAAGGTAAGAATGGAAGTAACTGCAAAGGGTCTATTGGCCCATATTTCTTGATGCTTCTATATTGGTGCGGAGTCTTGAAGTGGGTAGAATATAGTTGTGCATCAATTGGTTGTTGATTTCTGGTGTTGACGGCTTGATGTGTAGTGCCTCGCAGATGTCAAGCCGCCTGCTATCGCTGTATCTATCGATAATTTATGTGTTTTTGTTAAGATTTCTCTGGTGATGGTCTGGTTGTGGGAAGAGATTATATGTTCCTTAATGGAGCCCTGTTGCTTATGCATCGTTAATCGCCTGGAAAGAGATGTTGTTGTCTTGCCTATATTCTGAGTTCTTTGAGGCTTACAGTCCCCAAGTGGGCATTTGAAGGCATAGACGACGTTGGTCTCTTTTAAAGCGTTCTGCTTTGTGTCTGGAGAGTTTTTCATGAGTAGGTTGGCCGTTTTTTAGGTTTTATAGCAAATCGTCAATTATATCTTCTGATTTTTGTCTGTAGGGATAACATTTCCATCAATAGCATCTTTCAGAACCCATTCCTCCGTTTTATGAGCTGTGGAAAAGAAGTTCCTGTAAAATAGTCTAATAGGGGGTAAAGGTGTTGTGTTAATTGTCTCTTCAGAGGTTGCATGGCGTTTCACCTTCCTTCTTATGATATCTTCAACGAAACCATTGGAGATGCCGTTGTTGATTAGGACCTGCCTTACCCTACAGAGTTCTTCATCGACTTGCTTCCATCTTGAGCTGTGGCTGAGAGCACGGTCGACATAAGCGTTAACAACACTCCTTTTGTACCTGTCTGGGCAGTCACTGTTGGCATTGAGGCACATTCCTATGTTAGTTTCCTTAGTGTAGACTAGAGTGTGGAAACCTCCGCTCCTTTCCATGACTGTTACATTTAGAAAGGGCAGTTTCCTATCCTTTTCCATCTCGTAAGTGAAACGCAACACAGAATTCCGCTCAAATGCCTCTGTCAGCTCTTGCAGATGTCTGACATCAGGTACCTGTGTGAAAATGTCGTCAACATACCTGCAGTATATGGCCAGTTCCAAGTTAATGTCGACTAAGACCTTCTGTTCGATGGTACCCATGTAGAAGTTCGCAAACAGGACACCTAGGGGAAAACCCATGGCGACCTCATCTACTTGCTTATACATGTGCCCATCCGGGCTCAAGAAGGGTGCCTCTTTAGTACAAGCTTGGAGTAATTTCCTTAAAATATTTTCTGGTATGTCAAGAGGAGTACAGGCCGGATCACGATGCACTCTGTCCGCTATCATCCCGATTGTTTCATCCACAGGTACGTTGGTAAACAGTGATTCTACGTCCAACGAGGCTCTTATCCCTGTGGCCCGTGTTCCCCGCAGTAAGTCAACAAATTCCTTTGGAGACTTCAGCGCCTCAGTGTCGCGATCCAGAGGGGGAATGTTCGCTGCATCCTTGGTTCCTGCCCGGCATCGGAGGAGTTCGAGGAAATCTACAGCCTCTAGGAAGCGAACTTTTTTGTGTGTCTTCTTAATGTTAATTTTTTTTATAAAATCAGATATGTAACTGTATAACCTTGCATAATAAAGTGTACACCATAAAAATGGTGTACACTGGCATATGGAAATGTCAAGACACATAAGCCAGGAAACCCACTTCGGCCAATCATCAGCCAGATACCCACACCCACGTACAGACTGGCTAAACGACTCAACGGCTTGCTGACTCCTTATGTCCCTTGCGCCTTCAGCCTGAAGTCTCCAAAGGAATTTGTTGACTTACTGCGGGGAACATGTGCCACAGGGATAAGAGCCTCGTTGGTCATAGAATCACTGTTTTCCAACGTACCTGTGGATGAAACAATTGGGATGATAGCGGACAGAGTGTATCGTGATCTGGCCTGTACTCCTCTTGACATACCAGAAAACATTCTAAGGAAACTACTCTAAGCTTGTACTAAAGAGGCACCCTTCTTGAGCCCGAATGGGCACATGTATAAGCAAGTAGATGGGGTCGCCATGGGTTCTCCCCTAGGTGTCCTGTTTGCGAACTTCTACATGGGTACCACCAAGCAAAAAGTATTAGTCGACATGAACTTGAAACCGGCCATATACTGCAGGTATGTTGACGACATTTTTACACAGGTACCTGATGTCAGACATCTGCAGGAGCTGAAGGAGGCATTTGAGCAGAATTCTGTGTTGCGTTTCACTTACGAGATGGAGAAGGATGGGAAGCTGCCCTTTCTAGATGTAACAGTCATGGAAAGGAGCGGAGGTTTCCACACTGCAGCCTACACTAAGGAAACTAACATAGGAATGTGCCTCAATGCCAACAGTGACTGCCCAGACAGGTACAAGAGGAGTGTTGTTAACGCTTATGTCGACCGTGCTCTCAGCCGCAGCTCAGGATGGAAGCAAGTCGACGAAGAATTCTGTAGGGTAAGGCAGGTCCTAGTCAACAACGGCTTCTCCAATGGTTTCATTGAAGACATCATAAGAAGGAAAGTGAAACGCCATGCAACCTCTGAAGAGACAACTAACACAACACCTATACCCCCAATTAGACTATTTTACAGGAACTTCTTTTCCACAGCTTATAAAACGGAGGAAAGGGTCCTGAAAGATATTGTTAATAGAAACGTTATCCCTACAGAAAAAATCAGATAATACAACTGACGATTTACTATAAAACCAAAAAAACGGCCAGCTTACTCATGAGAAACTCTCCAGACACAAAGCAGAACGCTTTAAAAGAGACCATCGTCGTCTATGCCTTCAAATGCCCTCTTGGGGACTGTAAGCCTCAAAAAACTCAGAATATAGGCAAGACAACAACATCTCTTTCCAGGCGATTAACGATGCATAAGCAACAGGGCTCCATTAAGGAACATATAATCTCTTCCCACAACCAAACCATCACCAGAGAAATCTTAGCAAACAACACAGAAATCATCGACAGATATAGCGATAGCAGGCGTCTTGACATCTTCGAGGCACTACACATCAAGAAGTCAACACCAGCAATCAACAGCCAATTAATGCACAACTATATTCTACCCACTTCAAGACTCCGCTCCAATATAGAAGCATCAAGAAATATGGGCCAATAGGCCCTCTGCAATTAGTTCCATTCTTACCTTCAATACCCATTGTTTCGTGTTCTATCCTGTGTTGAAAGTTTTGTTCACCTCATCCAAAACTGTTATAACATATCACCTCACCCAAAATGTGGGTATAAAATGAAAAATGAAAGCTGTTTAAATCATAGCATAAGTAAGAACTCTGTTTAGTGTTTGCAGGTAATAGTTGTGTGTGTGTAAACTAAAAGTCTTTGAAAATGTAATAAATTATTACGAAACGCGTTCAAGTGTCGCGTCAGACTAGAAATAAAAATGAATTTTGGAGAATTGATTTTTCAATTATCATCAACAGTGAAAAGAAACATAAGAAAGATCGAGAAAATTCATGTTAGAATTATTGATCTTACTTTTCGGTCATATTTAATAATATATATATATATATATATATATATATATATATATATATAATATATATAATATATATATATATATATATATATATATATATATATATATATATATATATATATATATATATATATATATATATATATATATATATATTAGTATATTTTGGTAGCAGTCTTTCCTCTAGACATATATTATTAAATATGACCGAAAAAGTAAGATTAATAATTCTAACACCTAACACGAATTTTCTCGATCTTTCGTACGTTTCTTTTCACTGTTGGTGGTAATTCAAAAATAAATTCTCCAAAATTCATTTTTATTTCTAGTCTGACGTGACACTTGAGCGCGTTTCGTAAAACTTATTACATTTTCAAAGACTTTAGTTTACACATACACAACTGAATAGAACTTACACATCTTCGATTTGTTTATATCTACATTTGAGTGAGGTGGATGGGGTGAGGTGGTATTAATAGGGTATTAAATTCCTAAACACAAGACAGAACACGAAACAATGGGTATTGAATGGAAGTGATTGTAGAAAGCCTATTGGTCCATATTTCTTGATGCTTCTATATTGGAGCGGAGTCTTGAGGTGGGTAGAATATAGTTGTGCATTAATTGGCTGTTGATTGCTGGTGTTGACTTCTTGATGTGTAGTGCCTCACAGACGTCAAGCCGCCTGCTATCGCTGTATCTATCGATGATTTCTGTGTTGTTTACTAGGATTTCTCTGGCGATGGTTTGGTTGTGGGAAGAGATTATATGTTCCTTAATGGAGCCCTGTTGCTGATGCATCGTTAAACGCCTAGAAAGAGATGTTGTTGTCTTGCCTATATACTGTTTTTTTTGGAGCTTACAGTCCCCAAGAGGGCATTTGAAGGCATAGACGACGTTGGTCTCTTTTAAAGCGTTCTGCTTTGTGTCTGGAGAGTTTCTCATGAGTAGGCTGGCCGTTTTTCGGGTTTTATAGTAAATCGTCAGTTGTTACGTTAATTTTAATACCACCTCACCCCATCCACCTCACTCAAATGTAGATATAAACAAATCGAAGATGTGTAAGTTCTATTCAGTTGTGTATGTGTAAACTAAAGTCTTTGAAAATGTAATAAGTTTTACGAAACGCGCTCAAGTGTCGCGTCAGACTAGAAATAAAAATGAACTTTGGAGAATTGATTTTTGAATTACCACCAACAGTGAAAAGAAACGTACGAAAGATCGAGAAAATTCGTGTTAGAATTATTAATCTTACTTTTTCGGTCATATTTAATAATATATATATATATATATATATATATATATATATATATATATATATATATATATATATATATATATATATATACATATATATATATATCCACTTCCCGAGGGCACCAGATAAGTGTGAGGTTAGTCTGCGTTTTTCATCAAGCCACTGTCAATGTGAGAGAACTCGTGTCCATGCTATAAGCCTATACTTGCATAAACCACAAGTGAAGATTAACAATCTTTAGACAACACCCACCAGTGGGACTCGAACCCAGAAAGCACAACTACCTTCCAGTAGCTGCCATAACTAGTATGCTTTAACCCACTACACCATCAGACCATACAAAAGAAGTAGAGACTTCGAGATATATATACATCTCAAATATCTCCACTTCCCGAGGGCACCAGATAAGTGTGAGGTTAATCTGCATTTTTCATCAAGCCACTGTCAATGTGAGAGAACTCGTGTCCATGCTATAAGCCTATACTTGCATAAACCACAAGTGAAGATTAACAATCTTTGGACAACACCCACCAGTGGAACTCGAACCCAGAAAGCACAACTACCTTCCAGTAACTGCCATAACTAGTACGCTTTAACCCACTACACCATCAGACCCTACAAAAGAAGTAGAGACTTCGAGATATATACATCTCAAATATCTCCACTTCCCGAGGGCACCAGATAAGTGTGAGGTTAGTCTGCGTTTTTCATCAAGCCACTGTCAATGTGAGAGAACTCGTGTCCATGCTATAAGCCTATACTTGCATAAACCACAAGTGAAGATTAACAATCTTTGGACAACACCCACCAGTGGGACTCGAACCCAGAAAGCACAACTACCTTCCAGTAGCTGCCATAACTAGTACGCTTTAACCCACTACACCATCAGACCCTACAAAAGAAGTAGAGACTTCGAGATATATATACATCTCAAATATCTCCACTTCCCGAGGGCACCAGATAAGTGTGAGGTTAGTCTGCGTTTTTCATCAAGCCACTGTCAATGTGAGAGAACTCGTGTCCATGCTATAAGCCTATACTTGCATAAACCACAAGTGAAGATTAACAATCTTTGGACAACACCCACCAGTGGGACTCGAACCCAGAAAGCACAACTACCTTCCAGTAGCTGCCATAACTAGTACGCTTTAACCCACTACACCATCAGACCCTACAAAAGAAGTAGAGACTTCGAGATATATATACATCTCAAATATCTCCACTTCCCGAGGGCACCAGATAAGTGTGAGGTTAGTCTGCGTTTTTCATCAAGCCACTGTCAATGTGAGAGAACTCGTGTCCATGCTATAAGCCTATACTTGCATAAACCACAAGTGAAGATTAACAATCTTTGGACAACACCCACCAGTGGGACTCGAACCCAGAAAGCACAACTACCTTCCAGTAGCTGCCATAACTAGAATGCTTTAACCCACTACACCATCAGACCATACAAAAGAAGTAGAGACTTCGAGATATATATACATCTCAAATATCTCCACTTCCCGAGGGCACCAGATAAGTGTGAGGTTAATCTGCATTTTTCATCAAGCCACTGTCAATGTGAGAGAACTCGTGTCCATGCTATAAGCCTATACTTGCATAAACCACAAGTGAAGATTAACAATCTTTGGACAACACCCACCAGTGGGACTCGAACCCAGAAAGCACAACTACCTTCCAGTAGCTGCCATAACTAGTACGCTTTAACCCACTACACCATCAGACCCTACAAAAGAAGTAGAGACTTCGAGATATATATACATCTCAAATATCTCCACTTCCCTAGGGCACCAGATAAGTGTGAGGTTAATCTGCATTTTTCATCAAGCCACTGTCAATGTGAGAGAACTCGTGTCCATGCTATAAGCCTATACTTGCATAAACCACAAGTGAAGATTAACAATCTTTGGACAACACCCACCAGTGGAACTCGAACCCAGAAAGCACAACTACCTTCCAGTAACTGCCATAACTAGTACGCTTTAACCCACTACACCATCAGACCCTACAAAAGAAGTAGAGACTTCGAGATATATACATCTCAAATATCTCCACTTCCCGAGGGCACCAGATAAGTGTGAGGTTAGTCTGCGTTTTTCATCAAGCCACTGTCAATGTGAGAGAACTCGTGTCCATGCTATAAGCCTATACTTGCATAAACCACAAGTGAAGATTAACAATCTTTGGACAACACCCACCAGTGGGACTCGAACCCAGAAAGCACAACTACCTTCCAGTAGCTGCCATAACTAGTACGCTTTAACCCACTACACCATCAGACCCTACAAAAGAAGTAGAGACTTCGAGATATATATACATCTCAAATATCTCCACTTCCCGAGGGCACCAGATAAGTGTGAGGTTAGTCTGCGTTTTTCATCAAGCCACTGTCAATGTGAGAGAACTCGTGTCCATGCTATAAGCCTATACTTGCATAAACCACAAGTGAAGATTAACAATCTTTGGACAACACCCACCAGTGGGACTCGAACCCAGAAAGCACAACTACCTTCCAGTAGCTGCCATAACTAGTACGCTTTAACCCACTACACCATCAGACCCTACAAAAGAAGTAGAGACTTCGAGATATATATACATCTCAAATATCTCCACTTCCCGAGGGCACCAGATAAGTGTGAGGTTAGTCTGCGTTTTTCATCAAGCCACTGTCAATGTGAGAGAACTCGTGTCCATGCTATAAGCCTATACTTGCATAAACCACAAGTGAAGATTAACAATCTTTGGACAACACCCACCAGTGGGACTCGAACCCAGAAAGCACAACTACCTTCCAGTAGCTGCCATAACTAGTACGCTTTAACCTACTACACCATCAGACCCTACAAAAGAAGTAGAGACTTCGAGATATATATACATCTCAAATATCTCCACTTCCCGAGGGCACCAGATAAGTGTGAGGTTAGTCTGCGTTTTTCATCAAGCTACTGTCAATGTGAGAGAACTCGTGTCCATGCTATAAGCCTATACTTGCATAAACCACAAGTGAAGATTAACAATCTTTGGACAACACCCACCAGTGGGACTCGAACCCAGAAAGCACAACTACCTTCCAGTAGCTGCCATAACTAGTACGCTTTAACCCACTACACCATCAGACCCTACAAAAGAAGTAGAGACTTCGAGATATATATACATCTCAAATATCTCCACTTCCCTAGGGCACCAGATAAGTTTGAGGTTAGTCTGCGTTTTTTAACAAGCCACTGTCAATGTGAGAGAACTCGTGTCCATGCTATAAGCCTATACTTGCATAAACCACAAGTGAAGATTAACAATCTTTGGACAACACCCACCAGTGGGACTCGAACCCAGAAAGCACAACTACCTTCCAGTAGCTGCCATAACTAGTACGCTTTAACCTACTACACCATCAGACCTTACAAAAGAAGTAGAGACTTCGAGATATATATACATCTCAAATATCTCCACTTCCCGAGGGCACCAGATAAGTGTGAGGTTAGTCTGCGTTTTTCATCAAGCCACTGTCAATGTGAGAGAACTCGTGTCCATGCTATAAGCCTATACTTGCATAAACCACAAGTGAAGATTAACAATCTTTGGACAACACCCACCAGTGGGACTCGAACCCAGAAAGCACAACTACCTTCCAGTAGCTGCCATAACTAGTATGCTTTAACCTACTACACCATCAGACCCTACAAAAGAAGTAGAGACTTCGAGATATATATACATCTCAAATATCTCCACTTCCCGAGGGCACCAGATAAGTGTAAGGTTAGTCTGCGTTTTTCATCAAGCCACTGTCAATGTGAGAGAAGTCGTGTCCATGCTATAAGCCTATACTTGCATAAACCACAAGTGAAGATTAACAATCTTTGGACAACACCCACCAGTGGGACTCGAACCCAGAAAGCACAACTACCTTCCAGTAGCTGCCATAACTAGTACGCTTTAACCCACTACACCATCAGACCCTACAAAAGAAGTAGAGACTTCGAGATATATATACATCTCAAATATCTCCACTTCCCGAGGGCACCAGATAAGTGTGAGGTTAGTCTGCGTTTTTCATCAAGCCACTGTCAATGTGAGAGAACTCGTGTCCATGCTATAAGCCTATACCAATCAATATATATATATATATATATATATATATATATATATATATATATATATATATATATATATATATATATATATATATATATATATATATATATATATGTCGTACCTAGTATCCAGAACACACTTCTCAGCCTACTATGCAAGGCCCAATTTGCCTAATAAGCCAAGTTTTCATGAATTAATTGTTTTTCGACTACCTAGCCTACCTAACCTAACTTAACCTAACTTTTTCAGCTACCTAACCTAACCTATAAAGATAGGTTAGGTTACCAAACCTAACCTAACCTATAAAGATAGGTTAGGTTACCAAACCTAACCTAACCTATAAAGATAGGTTAGGTTAGGTAGGGTTGGTTAGGTTTGGTCATATATCTACGTTAATTTTAACTCCCCCCCAAAAAATGACTTCATACATAAGGAAATGGGTAGCAATATCATTTCATAAGAAAAAAATCGAGAAAATATATTAATTCAGGAGAACTTGGCTTATTAGGCAAATCGGGCCTTGCATAGTTGGCTGAGAAGGGCGTTCTGGCTACTAGGTACGACATATCTATCTATCAATCTATCTATCTATATATATATATATATATATATATATATATATATATATATATATATATATATATATATATATATATATACATATAATATAATGAACGAGGACCTCAGGAAGACCAGGCTCCGGCTAAGAAGGGCTGGCCTGGAAGAAGGATTTATAGGACAATCAATTCAAGGCCTTAGATTTACCTCGACAGTCTTGAGAGACGGAATGGTCTCATAGTCCTCGTTTAACTCCGTTTTCTTTGAACCAGTTGGGTTGTTACGACCAATAGATTTGTATATGTCTATTGTCCCGAAGTCAGCTAATTTCTTAAAATATCCTCTTAGTAACTCGGTTTGTAGATGTATCTACTTGTGTTGTATGGAGAGAGAGAGAGAGAGAGAGAGAGAGAGAGAGAGAGAAAGCCACAATAACGTGGCTAAAGTATGTTGACCAAACCACACACTAGAAGGTGAAGGGTCGTCCCTTCACCTTCTAGTGTGTGGTCTGGTCAGTAGAGAGACTCATTTCTTCCCCCGTCCCATCCCTAATCCTTACCCTTCTCAGTGCTATGTAGTCGTAATGGCTTGGCGCTTTCCCTTAATAACTCGTTCCTTCATTACTACCAATATGTTGTTGGACATGTCGTTAAGGTCGTTTACCCATCTGCTAATACATAGTAAAGTGTATCTAACAGTAAGGGATCCTCAGCACCTTAGAGTTGGACGCTTTGGAACATCTTGAGGTTATATCGAGGTTATCTCGTGGTTATCTTATGGTTATCTTGAGGTTATCTTGAGGTTATCTGGAGGTTATCTTGAGGGTATTTTGAGGTAATCCTGAAATTATCTTGAAATTATCTCGAGGTTATCTTGAGGTTATAAAGTGGTTATTTTGAGGTTATCTTACGGTTTTCTTGAGATTATCTACAAAATATCTTAAGGTTATCTTGAGATTATCTAGAGGTTATCTTGAGGTTAACTTGAGATTATCTAGAGGTTATCATGAGTTTATCTTGTGATTATCTAGAGGTTATGTTGAGGTTATCTTGAGGTTATCTTGAGGTTATCTTGAGATTATCTTGAGGTTATATTGAGGTTATTTTGAGGTAATCTTGAGGTTATCTTGAGTTTATCTTGAGGTTATCATGAGGTTATCTTGAGATTATTTTGAGGTTATCTTGAGATTATCTTGAGGTTATCTTGAGGTTATCTTGAGGATATATTGAGATTATCTAGAGATTATCTTGAGATTATCAAGAGGTTATTTTGAGGTTATCTTGAGGTTATCTTGAGATTATCTTGAGGTTATTTTGAGGGTATCTTGAGGTTATCTTGAGGATATATTGAGATTATCTAGAGGTTATCTTGAGATTATCAAGAGGTTATTTTGAGGTTATCTTGAGGTTATCTTGAGGTTATCTTGAGATTATCTTGAGGTTATCTTGAGATTATCTTGAGGTTATCTTGAGGTTATCTTTAGATTATCTTGAGGTTATCTTGAGATTATCTTGAGGTTATCTTGAGTTTATCTTGAGATTATCATTGGGTTATCTTGTGGTTATCCTGAAGTTGTCATGTGATTATCTTTAGATTATCTTGGGGTTATCTTGTTATCTTGAGGTTATTTTGAGGATAAATTGAGGTTATCTTGAGTTATCTTGACGTTATCTTGTTGTTATCTTGAGATGATTTCGGGGCTTAGCGTCCCCGCGGCCTGGTCTTCGACTTGGCCATATTTTTAATACACATCCCAAGGAATCAGCCCGTAGCCTGTCTAACTCTTATGTACCTATTTACTGCTAGGTAAACAGGCCCATCAGGGTGAAAGAAACTC
>NC_091185.1:40371119-40383619 GCF_040958095.1 Procambarus clarkii | reverse complement strand
AGGTGACGTCAGCAGGAGAGGTGACGTCAGCCGCAAAGATGACGTCAGCAGCACAGGGACGTCAGCAGGACAGGTGACGTCAGCAGAACAGGTGACGTCAGTATGATAGGTGACGTCAGGAGGACAGATGACGTCGGGAGGACAGATGACGTCAGCAGGAAAGATGACGTCAGCTGGACAGATGACGTCAGCACGACAGGTGACGTCAGCAGGAAAGGTGACGTCAGTAGGACTGGTGACCTCAGCAGTGCTGGTGACATCAGGAGGACAGGTGACGTCAGAAGGAAAGGTGACGTCAGCAGAACAGGTGACGTCAGCAGGACAGGTGACGTCAGCAAGACTGGTGACATAAGCAGGATTGGTGACATCATCAGAACAGGTGACGTCAGGAGGACAGGTGACGTCAGAAGGAAAGGCGACGTCAGCAAGAAGGTGACGTCAGCAGGACAGGTGACGTCAGCAGGATAAGTGACATCAGTAGAACAGTTGACGTCAGGGGGACAGGTAGCATCTGCAGGACAGGTGACGTCAGTAGGAAAGGTGACGTGAGTAGGACTGGTGACGTCAGCAAGACAGGTGACATGAGAAGGACAGGTGACGTCAGAAGGAAAGGTGATGTCAGCAGAACAGGTGACGTCAGCATGACAGGAGACGTAAGAGGACAGGTGACGTCAGCAAGACAGAAAATGTCAGCAAGATAGGTGATGTCAGGAGGACAGGTGACGTCAGCAGGACTGATGACGTCAATAAGACTGGTGACGTCAGCAGGACTGGTGACGTAAGCAGGACTGGTGACGTCATCAGGACAGGTGACATCAGGAGGACAGGTGATGTCAGCAGAACAGGTGACGTCAGCAAGATAGGTGACGTCAGCAGGACAGGTGACGTCAGCAGAACAGGTGATGTCAGCAGAACAGGGGACGTCAGCAAGATAGGTGACGTCAGCAGGACAGGTGACGTCAGCAGAACAGGTGACGTCAGCAGGACATGTGACGTCAGCAGGAGAAGTGACGTCAGCAGGACAGATGACGTCAGTTGCACAGATGATGTCAGCAGCACAGGGACGTAAGCAGGACAGGTGACGTAAGAAGAACTGGTGACGTCAGTATGATAGGTGACGTCAGGTGGACAGATGACGGCGGGAGGACAGATGACGTCAGCCGGACAGATGACGTCAGCAGGACAGGTGACGTCAGGAGGACAGGTCACGTCAGGAGGACAGGTCACGTCAGCAGCACTGGTGACGTCAGCAGGACTGGTGACGTAATCAGTAAGGTTACGCCATCAGGACAGTTGACGTCATGAGGACAGGTGACGTCAGCAGAATAAGTGACGTCATCCGCAAAGATGACGTCAGCAGCACAGGGACGTAAGCAGGACAGGTGACGTCAGAAGAACTGGTGACGTCAGTGTGATAGGTGACGCCAGGTGGACAGATGACGGCGGGAGGACAGATGACGTCAGCAAGACTGGTGACATCAGCAGGATTGGTGACATCATGAGGACAGGTGACGTCAGGAGGACAGGTGACGTCAGCAGGACTGGTAACGTCAGCAGGACTGGTGACGTCATCAGTACAGGTGACGTCATCAGGACAGGTGACTTCATCAGGACAGGTGACGTCAGCAAGACTGATGACATCAGCAGGATTAGTGTCATCGTCAGGACAGATGACGTCAGGAGACAGGTGACGTCAGAAGGAAAGGCGTCGTCAGCAGGAAGATGACGTCAGCAGGACAGGTTACGTTTGTAGGACAGTTGACGTCAGGGGGACAGGTGACATCAGCAGGACAGGTGACGTCAGAGGGACAGGTGACGTCAGCAGAACAGGTGAAGTCAGCAGGACAGGTGACGTCAGCAGGACAGAAGACGTCAGCAAGATAGGTGATGTCAAGAGGACAGGCGACGTCAGCAGAACAGGTGACGTCATGAGGACAGGTGACGTCAGCAGGACTGGTGATGTCATCAGGACAGGTGACGACAGCAGAACAGGTGATGTGAGCAGGACATGTGACGTCATGTCCTTGGGAACATCCAATGATCTGATGTTTCCCTCACTGAAATATAAGAAAAACAATTAAAAAATTAAATGAAAAACAACAAAAAATATAAAAAATAGCTTCACTCATGAAAAGAACTTTATGGTAAACAACAAAGCTCAGTTCCATCGCAATGCCACACAAAATAATTAAATCAAAATTAAAATATATTTAAATCTATGAGAATTCAATTTATCAATGCAATCGGACACATTGAAATGGAATTCATAACATATTTAGTATATCTTGTGTGTTGCTAACATGTGCAACAGATGGTACTGTTTTGAAAAAAATATGTTTTTTCATGTTACAGGAGTGGCATCTATATAGTAGGTATATAAAAACAGGCGCATATACGAATGGAACGTTGTGTCAGAATTTCAAAGCATTCGGTGAAGAACTTTGGTAGATTACAGCATGTGTTGCTCTCTTGTGTCCAACAGATGGTGATGTTTTTCAAAAGGCATGTTTCTCCTGTCACAGGCGAGCCATGTATATAGTAGGTATATGAAAACACGCACCTATTCAAATGCAACGTTGAGTCAAAATTTCAAAGCAATCGGTAAGGTGGTTTTTCAATAAACCTCTTTACAAATGGGAAAAAATTTATTACAAAAAGAAAAAAGCTAAAAAAAAAAAAATCCGTCACAGACATGACATCAATATAATATGTATATGCAAATATGTATAATTTACAATACAATATGTATACAGTACAATATGTATATTTACATCCGGCTCGGATGCAAATGGAACATTGTGTGAAAATTTGAAAGCAATCGGTGCAGAACTTTCGGAGATTAGCGATTTTGAGCAAACGAAGATATACATTTTTATGAGATGTATACAAGAGTTGTTACATTCTTGTACAGCCACTAGTACGGATAGCGTTTCGGGCAGGTCCCTGGAATACGATCCCCACCGCGAAGAATCGTTGTTACAACCAAGTACACATTTTACTGCTGAGTTAAACAGAGGCTACAGTTAAGGATTTGTGCCCAGTAAATCCTCCCCGGCCAGGATACGAACCCATGACAAAGCGCTCGCGGAACGCCAGGCGAGTGTCTTACCACTACTCCACGGAGACTGGTAAAAAAAAAAAATTATTTATATATTTTTATTTATATACAAGATTTATTGTATTTTTTTATACATTTTTATTTAATACAGGAAAGCTCAATGCCAATGCAATTCACACAAAATAATTAAATCAAAATGAAAATAAATAAAAATCTATGAAAATTCCATTTATCAATGCAATCAGAAACATTGATATGGAATTGTAACATATTTAGTATAGCGTGGGTGTTGCTCTTTCATGCAACAGATGACGCTGTTTTTCAAGAAAAGCATAGTTTTACCTTGCACAGGTGTGGCATCTATACTTATATATACAAAATGAATGGTATGGTAAACAGCACAGCTTAATTCCAACACAATGTCACACAAAATAATTCAATAAATATCAAATAAATCGAAATCTATGAAAATAAAATTTATCAATGCAATCAGAAACATTGAAATGGAATTCGTGACATATTTAGTATAGCGTGCATGTTGCTATTATGTGCAACAGATGGCGCTGGTTTTCAAAAACGCATGTTTTTACCTGTCTCAGAGGTGGCAGCTATAGAGTTGGTATAGAAAAAGATGCGCCTATTCGAATGCAACGTTGAGTCAAAATTTTAAAGCAATCCGTGAAGAACTTTCGGAGATTACAGCATGAGTTGCTCTTATGTTCAATAGATGGCGCTGTTTTTTTTAAAAAAGCATGTTTTTCCCTGACACATATGAGGCTTATATATAGTAGATACATAAAAAGATGCGCCTATTCGAATGCAACGTTGTATCAAAATTTCAAAGCAATTGGTAAGGAGGTTTCGAAGATTTCCCTCACATGAAAAACACAGTTTTTCAGAAAAAGCATGTTTTTTTACTGTCACAGACGTGACATCTATATAGTATGTATATATAAACCTGGCCGGATGCGAATGGAACATTGTGTGAAAATTTCACAGCAATTGGTGAAGAACTTTCAGAGATTAGCGATTTTGAACAAACGAACATTTCCATTTTTATTTATATAGATTGTAAACATTATGTATTGTAAACATATAATATTGTAAACATTATGAATTGTAAATATTATGTGTTGTTAACATTATGAATTTGTTGGATACCGGTTAGGCGCCAGTGGACGTGCCCTGGACACACACATGGGGTGACCTAATACTCTCTTCTGATTATGATCGTCGCTAAACAACTTAATAAGTGTCAACAACGTTGTCAGCAGATCTGAATACACAGCGTAGCCCTGCGCCCGCCAGCCCTCAGACCTTCACAGACAGCCCTGGGCAACGGAGCGTGAACACTGGCTCCCTCACACACACTCCTAGCTTCTAGATCCTGGCCCGGTGTAAAGATATATATGTTCATAATAAAACCCTGGAAAAGCAGTGGGCTTTTGGTACTCCAATTCCTGCTCACTAATGAGTAACCTTCGACAATCCCCCGGTCAACAACAACTCAATCATTCTACAACAACATCAACTGATGTTACACTAATGGCAGCTTACTGGGATTCACCCGCTGTACTCCGGCTCACAGCAACACAGCAGCCCACAGCAACACAGCAGCGCACAGCAACACAGCAGTGCACAGCAGCACAGCAGCTCACAGCAGCACAGCAGCGCACAACAGCACAGCAGCACAGCACAGCAGCTAGTACCGCAACAGTTCAGCGTAGATACCGTGTGTGCCACGTACCAGCGTGCGCCCGAGCCTGACTCACCCAGCTCGCGCCCGTGCCTGGTTCCCTCATGGCACGCTGCTGACTCCCCGCGTGCCACCAGCTGACTCGCCATGGCTCACCTTGACTCAACAAGTCTTGGAGCCTGCCGGACGCCACCTTACCACCTCCCGCTGTCTGACCTTACGTCTCCTGCCGCCTGACAACTTCTGCCGCACCTGATGTCTCCTGCCGCCTCCTGACGCCGACGACGCCGGACCTGTGACGACCAGATCATCTCTGCCCCGTTGAACGGATTGCAGCTCCAGCAGCCTTCAGCTCTAGTTAAGTAGCCTTTGTTATTTGTGTAGTAGAGTAAACTGTGGACTTTCGTGGGCACAATGTAAACTTACTTTATTTATAACTGATACTCGCTCAGGCCTTGCTCGCGCACTTACCCCTACAGTCTACGGTCTCGTTCACTATTGGAGAGTAACTTACTCTTAACTAGTGAGCTCCCTACGCTCGCTCACTTACCCTTAGCCAGTGAACTCCCACCCCCAGCTCTCGGTAGTTTATCATCATTAACCTCCACAACCAGCAGCGCCTCAGTAATCATGACTCAAGCCCCGAATACAGCGGGTTCTAACTCGACCACCGTTGCAGTTCTTACACAGTCTGATGACATTCGCCCATTTAGTGGAAAGGATCCAACCTTCTTGGAGACATAGTTCGCTAGTGTAGAGGCTAGAGCGAAGAGTAAGAGTACTGCTGTCACAGACGTGGACTATATCAGTATGACGACGTCCAAAATTGACTATAAATCTGGAGACGCGTATCTCGTAGCAGGAACACCCGACTTAAAGAAAATTGTAAACTGGGAAGAATTTAAGAAATTCTTTCGTAGGAGATATATATCGGTAGTTGATCGTGATCCCTTTGGCATTGCTTGCCAGTTAGCTACTGCAGTAATGCGTCCTGATGAAACATGCAATGCTTTTGCCACGCGTCTAGCTACGCTACAGGACTCACTGGAGAAAGCCTTGATGGGTTCTAGATGGGACACTAGTGGAAGCTTCACTATACAGAATGTGGGTAAACTATTGGCGTTCGGTGCAATGCAGAGTCATGCCCCCAAGGCCATACTGAAAGACATCGAGGCTAGGAATTTTGGTCCGACCCATACACTTTGGGACTTAATGGACGTCATGGTGGAGCCCACAGGCTAAAGTCCTGGGATTCTGCCCAGCTTTCTGCCGTTTTTGGTGCAAACAGTTCCCATACCACTGTGAACTTTTTCACGCGTTCTATCCCTAGACGTGTTCAGACTCGTGCTAGGTCTCCTCCGCCTTCGTATGGCTCCAGGTCCTACTCTAGGATAGGCTCCCCTCACTACCCTCAGCGACCTCGAACGCCAGAATGTTTTAACTGTGGCAAACCAGGCCACCGTAAGGCAGAATGTACATCAACTAACATTCGTTACCAACTGCATGTTAGACATAACAACACAGGCCAATCTCATAATCACACCCGTTCTTATTGCACATATTACCGCCGACCTGGACATGACACTGCTGACTGTAGAGCCCGCCGCAGTACTAACCAGGCTAACTGTTTTAGCCCTACTCCTTCCCGTAAGCAACCGCAGGCTGCAACAACTAACCAGCACTGACTGAGTCCTACACGTAGCTCTGCAACCTGACCAACTGCCCCTGTTAGGTATGCAACAACTGACAGTCGCGACACAGATGGACACCATGACTCACGCGTGACAAACGGCGCCACGGCCATCAAGGATAACGCAGACTCGACCTTCGAACACACAGATCAGGCCTATGACTCTCAGTCGGGGGAAGGTGTAACAACCTGGGTAAACGGTATGACGTAGGGAGGCAAGACAACCTCCCTGTATACTCAGTGCCTACGCGTAACAGGTACGGTACCTTAGCAGAGGAGGATACTATGCACCCACTACACACTGACGGTGCTCATATACATGAACTCCAGACACCACGTCGACCGTGTCAGGCTCGTAATAACATGTTTAACAGAATGCCTATCAAGGACACAGAAGGCCCTTTGATTTCAGCCACTCTGAAGGGTCGACAAGTTAAGATTTTCCTAGACACAGGAGCTAGAGTCAACATCATTAAACAAGACGCCCTTCATGGCCTACGCGACCGGCTCGATATACGCCAGTCGTCTGTTTCCAACCTTGGTGGACTTACTGGAGGAATGACTCCGGCGTTAGGTGAAGCAGACATAGAGTTAATAGTTAACGACAGATGACTCACCGTGCCATGTGTAATAGCCGATGCAGTACGATTCCCTGGAGATATTCTACTAGGATTAAACACCTGAGAGACTACCGAATTACTATCGATGCTTACCGTTGGGAAGCAACAATTGGTGATACAGTGGTACCTCTTTGCATTGTGTACACCATGGGACATGAGTTCACCAACCACTGGGACTATGTCAGGTACATACAAACCAGGGGAGACCAGGTTACACTTAACTAGTCACGCCCAAACAAACCCGTCACTCAGTCACTTACTGACACCAGACCACCAGTCACGCCAAACAAACCCGTCACTCAGTCTCTTACTGACACCAGACCAACGCACGTTTCCAGTCTCGCAGGTCGGTGAGGTCAATGAATCTTTGCAAGGGGCCCCAGCGATTGTTCATTACCTGAATTGCCTGGAGTCTAACATCAGTCAGGTCAGAGGCATCTTACACCAAGACACAGTCTTACATTCTCATGCACTAACAAAGGATATTGTCAAAATGCCTGGCGTATCTGACCTAGATCACGTAATAGCTGACAGTGACACATGTCAAATCAATGGTACCTACATAGAACCGTCCTTACATCAGGTGCAGAATAACACTACTGCTGTTTATGTTGCCAACGGCACCAATGCCAACATTCACCTTGCATCAGGCACACACATTGTTGACTTTGCCCATTATTCGTTACCGGTGCGAGTAGTGGATGAGGTCTCTACTGACCAAATAGTACATGCACTCTCTCACACAACAAATCGAAATCAGATCGCGATCTCACCTGTGCATCTTAGTGCCACTGACTTCCCTGACGCCCAATCTCAGTTACTGACCATCCTCAACAAGCATCGCAACGTTGTTGCACTGACAGGTGAACAACTTGGACTGACACACCTCATTTCTCACAAAATTCCACTGGAACCAGGTACTCGCCCAATTTTTGTACCCGCATACAGATTGCCTCATTCTCGACGAGCTGTTACAGACTCCTTGACGAGATGTTACACGATGGCGTTATTGAAGAAACTACTTCACCATGGAATGCTCCATTAATCTTAGTACCCAAGAAGGATGGCTCTTGGCGTCCCGTCGTTGATTTCAGGAAACTTAATCAAGTTACGATACCTGATCGATTTCCACTTCCCGTGCTTACTGACTTATTGCAGAACATATGTCAGAATAAGATTTTTCCACACTTGATTTATTGCAAGGATTTTAGCAGATACCGCTCGACCCAGAAAGTCGAGAACTGACGGCGTTTTCCGTCCCTAATGGTCATTACCAGTACACCCGCATGCCTTTTTGGCTTACGCAGCAGCCCTATTATTTTCTCAAGGCTTATGACAGACCTGTTCTGACGAATGATAAGAAATACCCTCATGGTCTACCTCGATGACCTCATTATCATGTCCAAGGATGTACCATCACATCTTCAAAGTTTGGACCGAGTCCTTCAAAAACTAGCTTAAGGCAATGTGAAAATCAAACTTAGCAAATGTGCCTTCATGAGAAAAAAAATACAGTTTCTCGACCATAACGTCACCTCACAAGGCATCACCACTCTAGATTCAAAGATAGAAGCTGTCAAGAACCACCCAGTCCCCCATTATGCTGAAGCTGTACAAAAGTTCGTAGGCCTAGCTGGATTCTACCGCCATTTCATTGCCAGTAATTCAGTGATTGCATCTCCTCTCACTCACCTCCTTAAGAAAGACGTTCCGTTCATTTGGACAACTGATCAAGAGAAAGCATTTCAAACGCTTAAAGAAGCCCTGATATCTTCTCCCGTTCTCAAGTTCCCAGACTTCACCAAACCGTTTATTTTAGTTACCGACGCCAGTAACGTTGGATAAGGAGCCGTACTCGCTCTAACTAGCTACAGAAAAGAACATGCCATTGCATATATGAGCCGAGTCCTCTCTAAAGCGGAAAAGAATTATTCCACAACCGAGCGCGAAGCGCTGGCTGTCGTGTGGGCACTCAAACATTTCAGAGATATCATCTATAACTACCCTGTCCATGTTCTGATGGACCACCAAGCTATCATTCCCTTGTTCAGAGACAAGAACCCCATAAGCAAGTTTGCCCGTTGGTCGCTCACCATACAAGAGTTCCTACCCACGTTTGGATACTTACCTGGCAAACACAATGTAGTTGCCGATGCCCTCTCCCGTTACGTCGCTCCTGTTCACGTTGAATACCCTTCAATAGACTTGCGAGATGACTTGTTGTGCTAGAACTCGCACAACGACAAGACCCAACGTGGGCACCGATCATAAGCTTTCTCATGGACCCGCACACGACTCTCACGGTCAAGCCACCCGTACCACTCAAGGAACTAGTCCTCTTAAATCATGTGCTCCATCGCAAGGTTATGCTTGGATCTTCTGCCAGACTGGTACATCAACTTCTTATTCCTGTGTCGATAGTTCCTACCGTGTTAAAACTTGTTCATGACGCCCCACACAGTGTGCATCCTGGCAAGGACCGCGCCATCAAGCAGGCTCGTCTTACGTACTACTGGCCTAAAATTGCCAAACAGATTGAACGTCACGTGGATCAATGTCTAACCTGCCTAGCTCACAGAGGCCATGTTGCTGACCCGAACCCGATTCAGACCTACCCTACGACTAATGCACCTTGGGATCGTGTTTCTATGGATTTGTTAACAAATTTTGCTGAAACTTCCAGAGGAAATAAACATCTCGTTATGGTAGATAACTTCTCTAGATACAGTGAACTGGTTCCAGTTCCGAACAAAACTGCAGAAACTATAGCTAGTGCCTTTCATGATCATATAATTTGCAGGTATAGTCCACCCAGAGTTATACTCTCTGACAACGGCCCGGAATTCAACAATTCTGTTCTGGAACAAGTGGCTGCATTGTACAACATCAAAAAGTGTAATATAATGCCTTATCAACCGGCTAGCAATGGCCTTGCTGAAAGAACTATCAAGAAGGTCCTTGACGCACTCAGAGTGACAGTCAATCGGCACGGTCACAAATGGGATGAACTTATGCCAATCGTCCAATGTTCGATAAACTCCTCTGTCAACTCCTCCATAGGAGACACACCTCACATTGTGCTATTTGGGACAGACATGAGATTTCCTAATGCCATCATCTCCTCGCCGCCCGCACCACTCTACAACTATGACGACTATGTTAAGGTAAAACGGAGAAACACTCAACTGGTGTTCCAGAGAGTCAAGGAACATCTCTCTGAAGCTACTGACGATTTTACGCAGTTACAAAACGCTCATGCTAAGCCTACGAGAATAGGACCTGGATCTTTAGTAATGATCCTCAACCAGCGAAGAGACGTTCCCATGTACAAACTGACTGTGAAGTTCCTTGGTCCTTACAGAGTTCTTGAGCATATCACAGTACAATAAGTACAAGCTGGAAAACCTAGCCAATGGAGAACAAGTACATGAGCATCTCAACCACATGAAATTAGCCCGTCTGACTGTTGACGATGACACCCCGACTCCTGTCCCTGACAACGTACCGCCTGACCCTACCACTGTGACACCCACTTCGATCTCAGAAACGCCCAGCGATACTACCCCACCACGTGCTCACACATACAATCTTCGGTCCAGTACAGTTATTTCGACAGTACACCACCAACAGTCTGATGATTCATCTTCGTGTGACTGTGGTGTTGCAGTCTGTAAGGGACAATGGATGCGTTCTATCTGCTCCCCTCTCCCTGCCTGTTCGTACATGGCAGAAGAAGATTACGTTCGTGATGGACTAGATTCTAAGAATTCATAGTTTTATGACTAGATTTAAGAGTAATTACAACGATCGTTTCGCAACCCTCGGCTCAATGTATATAGACCCTTCCACCTCAGGTATCTTTGTTCGTAGTTTATTGATCTTGTCGTGTCTCTATACACTATGTAGGTCCTCGTGTTCCTGCCATGTTCATGCTCTCCATATTTTAGTGGAAATGTCGCTTATTCTATGTATTGCCATGTAATATATTGTGCCTACATTAGTGTCTACCGTTTATAATCTACTTAACAGGTAACACATGTATTGTAAACATTATATATTGCAAACATTATGTATCGTTAACATTATGTATTGTAAACATTATGTATTGTTTGCATTATGTATTGTTAATATTATGTATTGTAAACATTATGTATTATAAACATTGTTAACATTGTATTGTTAACATTATGTATGTATTGTAAACATTATGTAATGTAAAGATTACGTATTGTAAATATTATGTATTTGAAACATTACGTATTGTAAACATTATGCATTGTTAACATTATGTATTGTAAACATTATGTATTGTAAGTATCATGTAATGTTAACATTATGTATTAGAAACATTATGCATTGGAAACATTATGTATTGTAACCATTATATATTGAAAACATTATGTATTGGAAATATTATGTATTGTTAAAATTATGTATTGTAAAAATTATGTATTGTAAACATTTTGTATTGTTAACATGTATTGTAAACATTACGTGTTGTTAACATTATATATTGTAAACATTATGTATTGTAAACATTACTTATTGTAAATATTAGTCATTGTAAACATTATTTATTGTAAATATTATGTATTGTAAACATTATTTATTGTAAACATTATGTATTGTAAGCATTATGTATAGGAAACATTTTGTGTTGAAACATTATGTATTGAAAACATTATGTATTGAAAACATTATGTATTGGAAATATTATGTATTGTAAAAATTATGTATTGTAAACTTTATGAATTGTAAATATTATGTATTGTTAATATTATATATTGTAAACATTATGTATTGTTAACATTATGTTTTGCAAACATTATGTATTATTAACATTATGTATTGTAAACATTATGTATTGTAAACATTATGCATTGTTAACATTTTGTATTGTAAGCATTACGTATTGTTAACATTATTTATTAGAAACATTATGTATTTTAAACGTCATGTATTGTTAACATTATGTATTGTAAACATTACTTATTGTTAACATTATGTATTGTAAACATCATGTATTGTTAACATTATGTATTGTAAACATAATGTATTGTAAACATCATGTATTGTAAACATTATGTATTGTAAACATTATGTACTATAAACATTATGTACTGTAAACATTATGTACTGCAAACATTATGTACTGTAAACATTACGTACTGTAAACATTATGTTGTTTCAACATTTAGATGTGTAAACATTTAAGCGATTTCGTTGTGATATGACTTGGGCTATACGATTGTGGACGCCATTATTGTATTCCAGAGTGTGGTCGGGTTGGTTGTCCTGCTTGGGCTCAGGTAAATAATCATTCTCTCTCTCTCTCTCTCTCTCTCTCTCTCTCTCTCTCTCTCTCTCTCTCTCTCTCTCTCTCTCTCTCTCTCTCTCTCTCTCTCTCTCTCTCTCTCTCTCTCTCTCTCTCTCTCT
>NC_091185.1:40189392-40370619 GCF_040958095.1 Procambarus clarkii | reverse complement strand
TGGGGGGGAGGTCTGAGTGGGAAATAAGTGAGTGAGGGGTGGGTGTGACTGAGGTGATGGGTCTATGTGTGGGGTAGGAGTGTTTGTGTGTATTTATATTTAATATTTATGACTGCAGGATCGAGCTGTTAGCTCTTGGGCTCCGCCTTTCTGTGTGTGTGTGTGTGTGTGTGTGTGTGTGTGTGAGAGAGAGAGAGAGAGATTGCAGGCGCGCGTACACATTTGCATACATATTAACCCAGCAGGAAATAGTGGAGGATTCGAGGAGGGGTAGATGAGGAGATAAGGAGGGTGATGCAGCAGGGCGGTGGCGAGGGGTCAGAGGTGAGCACCTGGTGACCTCCCAAACAAGCATTGTGGGGCACTACACTAACACCTCTCACAAGTTTGCGTGTGGGCCTGTGTTTGGCAAGCAGGCAGGGTTATCTCGCAGTCAGTGGACCACCCACTTCATCATCCACTGATAGCTCAGGCTGGGAGCAGCAGTCTTACGCCACTATGTCATCCAGGCGGGGTGTTCCTCCAACGTTACTAAACTGGTGTACTAAATGCCCAAACCTAGCCATCCCAAGAACCCACCAATAGAAAACTCGCAATGCGTCAATTTCGCAAACCACTAACATTTCTTGTACATCAGTTTTTGGTTTTAGGTAAAGTATGCGTCAAAATGCGACGTGTTTTCTAGGAGAACGAGCCGAGATATCACAAATTAAACACTGAAAAAGCTATTTTATATCCACTTCTTTTGAAAATTTAAAAGGTATTCGTTTTCAAAATTGTTGCAACCTAAGTACGACCGATTCTTCAATGCAAGGGTGGCAAACTCCTCCGTTATACAGTAACTCAAACACTTAACATAATAATCGTCTACCGGCTACAAAAACAAACAAGAATGAGAGTAGAGTTCTGATGTGATAAACCATTCTCAAAGCGCCACTTGAAGCAGCGCGATCACACTTTGCGTCACTTCTCTTTCCTGCCTTAACACGAAGGAAGAGAAACAAAAAATACACGTTTTCATTAACCCTAAGAACCTTCCACAAGCTACAAGTAGGTAAGGAGTCATATACCTGGCCTTAGCCACTTCCACATACAATAACAGCAGCCCCACCATTCCGTGGCTCCGAGGCGCCTCCTTACCTGAGCCCGTGTACTAGGTGACGAAGCTTTGGGTTGCCATTGTAGAAGTGCGGGAAAGAGAAGGCAACGGACGCACCGAAGTAACACGGCTTCATGTCCAGCACACCATTAATGGGACACCCTTGCTTGCCGCAAAAGCAAGAGTTCTCTGGGTGTGCACGGCCATAGGTGAACATGTCCTCCGGGTGCACGAAGCGATAGGCCTCAAGTCCACCGTGGGAGACGGTACTATTGTACACTAGCGGTAGCGAACGACACAGCTGACCGTTGAAGATGTACAGTGTTTCGTTCTTGGAAAGCCCCGGAGGGAACCCGTTGGCATCAGTGCCCCGAATCATGTTACACTCGTCTCCGTACCAGAAGTGGAGCACCTCGTGTCCATTCCAAGCTAAAATTTTGTTAATTTTGGCCGAGTCTCCCTTGCCGGTGTGCATGACGTATCGCGGTTGAAGGGTGTTGTTGAGCCCCATCAGGAGGCCAAACAGCTGGTGTGGGTAAGGCAGTTCCTGGAGGGTCCTTGCCCAGTCTAACACCCGTGACTTATGGCCCCACAAGAGCTCGCCTACACGAAGTGTTCTGATAGTATTGAATCCATACATCTTTTTGACCATCTTTAGCACGGTCTTAACTGCCTCCTCGTCCTTCACCAAATCTGCAGCATTAACGAAGGGTATGTTGACAGTGGTAATCATATCATCCTCGCTCCCTGATGATAAATCTTTTTGGAAGTAATACATGGGCCTACCCTGGTACTCAACCGTGCCATCGTCCCGATACACCACGTTTTCTTTCACTTCCTTCATAGTGTACACATAGGGTCCCACCTCTTGAACTCTGGGTCGCTCCCCCGCCATGAACTGCCTTGGGTTTGTCAAGTTGAAGATGTAGACGGTGTAGTGGACGTTGATCTCAGCCGTCTTCCACATACGGTCTTTCTTGGAGCCCTCTGACATGATCATGGTGTCCATTACCCCAACTTGCACCACCACGTCCCACCACGCCAACACAGCCAGTAGAATGCTCAGAAACAGCAGCATCAGCGCCAAAAGGATCCACCAGCGACAGCAACAACACCTGCGCTTACGTGGGTAATAATATGTTTCATCGTAATAGTAGTCAATCAGTTCATCTGAGCGCTGTCTGCGGCGTCGCCTGTTCTTGGCATCACTGGCACATACAAAACACTTTACCCTCTCGGTTCCCATATGAGCTACCAACACTTCTTCAGTCATATCTTCCTCCTCGGCCTCCCCCTCACTCATATATTCTTCCTCCTCAGCCACTTCCGTTTCAGTTTCCATCATCTCTACGTTGTCCTTAGTCTCCCTCATTTTTGTTCCCTCCAGGTCTTGGCTCCACTCCATCTTTTATTATCACTTAATAATTTCCCGCTAATAATACTTCATGGGGATGTGTTTCGATACCCGATGATCCGACTGACAAAGCGACGGACACCTGTCGCCCAGCTGCACACGCCCTGGTGTGGTTTATGTACACAAGATCCCTACACACACACAGGACTGTTGACGTGTTGCGCCAACCATCTCAGGCAGACACCACTGAGCTCATAGAAACAGTCAATCCTGGCCCGTGCTGGATACCACTGTCGCTGAATGCTCTTTATTTAAATTCCATGGGTGTAAGACACTGCTATGTATTGGTGAAGGCCAGGATGATGCACGCTACAGCATCACAACAGAGTTACATCACTTTATTGGCAGTCGGAACCAAAGAGCTGAAGCTCAAACCCCGCAAGCATAACTACGTGAGTACAGTTGTGTCTGCCGCCAGTACAATCTTTGGTATAACACGTCACGTGATCACAAAATACACCACTGGATTCAAAACAATGTATCGGTGTTGTTCTGAGGTTCACCATACATTACTAAACACGTGACAATATACCGGTGTTGTTCTGAGGGTCACTATACACTACTTAACACGTGACAATGTACCGGTGTTCTTCTGAGGGTCACTATACACTACTGGACACGTGACAATATACCGGTACTCTTCTGAGGTTCACCATACACTACTGGACAGATGAAGTGAGCCGCTATTGTCCCGGGGGTTTACCGAACAATGCCAGACACGTGACAATGCAGGGAGAACATTGTCACAGACACCTTATATTACACCATTAGCGAGTGAGCCAGGAGCACTTTAACACAACACCCAACAGCACCACCGCCGACACACTGGCCGTCACAGGGGGGAACCAAGCAGACACAGCCGTGTCCCCCCGCCGTTATCACCACAATACTGATAATAGCCTGAGGTGTTGCCCCGTTTACTAACTCGCGGGATTCCTCTCCCATCGGGTGTCACGCGGGGAAATGCCAGACTCGTAACACCTGGACAGCCAGCACCTGCCTGCCGGAGGTTCCTGTGGGAGTCCTGTGGGTGGAGCCTCAACATGAGCGAAGGACACAGGTGATGCATCGCCGCTGACGCACCAGTCCGGTATAAACAGACCTATCACACTTCCCACTCCACGCGCGCAGGAGGTACTCCATTATCCGGCTTCTGACGCTGTGACGCCTAACTCCCAACGCGACAAATCTCCCCCAACGTTAACTTCCTCCGTGGATGAAAATGAACTTGGTCAAAGACATTCTAAGCTGTACGAATCTATGTCCGCGTCGATTAATGTCTGGGAAGTGACTGAGAGAAACGAGGAGGTTGTGGAAGCCGAAAGTCGAGACGGTGTGGATCGTCTGAGCTCATTACTAACACTGAAGGCACGCTAGCTAAAACCAGGGCTGACTGATAACACGATCTCGCCATGACGAGCCGCATCTGAATCATAACTCATCGCCGAAACAGTTAACACCACGAAGGGCAAACGAATTACATGATAACACGGAGTAAAAAAAAAAAGATAAAAAGAAAGGAAAGAAAAACAGAATTAAGGCTGGAAGAAACTGGGGGGGGGGGGAAGATATATGAAGTGTTATGCTTGAGTCTTGCGCTAGGCTCGTGTTTTTAGTGTGTTTTACTGTTTGGCTTGTTGTGCTATGTTTATATTTCACTTGTGCTTGACTTGTGCTCCAATTGTTTTAAGCGTGTGCTTGAGTCATGAACTAGGCTCGCGTTTATAATACTTTTTTTCCTTAATGCTTTGACAGTTTAAACTTTTAGTTCCCAGTAGGCTGTCAATAGTAACAATAAATATTATCAACATTTATAACCAATTTATTTTTATAAAGAAAGTCGGACACATCATTTGGTGAGAGAGTATGTAGCAAGATTATTTAACTAACTGGCCTTAACGTATTCTCTAAAAACGATATTACTCCTTGAAAATGTGTTGATAGGGGGATGAGGGGGGTAGGTTAGGGGATGAGGGGTGGGTAGAGGATGAGGGGTGGGTAGGGGGATGAGGAGGTAGGTTAGGGGATGAGGGGTGGGAGGGGATGAGGGGTAGGGATGGAGTGAGAGCAGTGAGGTGAGGGGGGGGGAGGGTTACACAGATGGTGGCGGGAGAGAGCAGGTGATCGTAATACATTACGATATTCCTTACCATTCTGAGAACGTCCAAGACACACGAGTCCCACACACCACCACCACCGACGGCAGCAAGTATTCCTTGTATATTGCTCTAGGTGTTGCAACTTATAGTTGTTAGCAGGTCTTTTGCCAGCCGTAAGCAAGAGGTAAAGAGGCATGGAACTAGAAACCCCCAAAACTAGGTATAGTAATCACTAATCAGTGACCCGCACGGGTGGTCCATATGTAAACAATCCTATCGACCCACACACGATGGTTCCAATAAAAAACATAACGTCCAGGAAACAGAAGCACACAACAGGAACTAAACCCAAGGCCTCAAGAATTCCGCCGAAGGTGGAGATAACTGAATTCAACACTTAATTAAACTGGTAGTCTACAATAAACACCATATAATTAACACCCCCTCTTTAAAAGCTATACAAGTAGTTTCCAGGAATCAGCGGTGTTCCTTGAGGTTGGTACATTCGTGGCTGAGTGTCTGCAGGTCGACCAAGCAAGAGTGACACTGAGGGCCGCCGCTCATCCAGCCGTCGGAGTTGCGGTAACATTTTCCGGCGTCGAGAGCAGGGTAATGGAAACCTACATGCTGACTAAGTCAACACAAGGCCACCATACTTTATATATTATATTATATACATATATATATATATATATATATATATATATATATATATATATATATATATATATATATATATATATATATATATATATATATATATATATATAATCTTATATATATATATATTCTTATATATATATATAATATATATATATCTTATATATATATATCTTATATATATATATCTTATATATAATATATATATATATTATATATATATATAATCTAATAATAATAGAGAGAAGGGAGAGAGAAAGAGGGGGGAAGAGAGACAAACCACAGTAAACCTTAGACTAAACTATATATATATACGGTGCAGGCAGACCCTCAAATTGTTGATAAAAACTGGGAGTTTCCTCAAACACCTGGGAGTCGGCAAGGTTAGGTTAATAATTTCCTGTCATAAAGAACATTCAAAAAGTTGAGCTTGGCCCCCCCAAAAAAAGCTATGAACCGAGAAGGCAATTTAGACTGTGACCATGGTGGTTGTGGATTCCCCGAGCACAGATGCAGAGACCAAGTCGGCCAATGTCACTGCTGCATATGCTGAGCGCATGCGTAGAGTGTCCCAGTATACAACGAGACGTGGAGTAATATTGCAACTACAGTCAGTCTCTCCTCGAGATTAACAATCTGATTTACGGTCTGCGCTCAAGGCACCGATGTGTGTGTCAAGTGTGGTGGGAGAGCACCTGGTTGCTTCCCAGTTGCTGGTGGAGTGAGGCAAGGTTGGTGTGTGTGTGTGTCCTTGTTCCACTGCTGATAAGGCTGTTGTAGGTGTTACAATCAACATTATCCTCGTCACCACATTTCTGTTTCCTCTTGTAACATAGCCATGACAAAATAATTTGTCATGGCTACGACAAAATAATTTGTCATGGCTACGACAAATTATTTGGTCATGGCTATTTCAAATTTATAATTTAAAATATTTGACTCAAGTCACTCGACTAGATCAGAGAGGATGCAACAAAATGGATAATGACAAGTAAGTATGTCAGGTACTAAACAAAGAGTTCCAGGAAGTGTTCTAACTAGAACCTGAGAATTTGCTAGAGGTAGAGGATAAGAAACTAGTGTGTGAGTAACATGTATGTTAAACCAGATGAAGCCAACCAGCAGCTCAAGATTCTAAACATGCTGGGACTACACAGATTTTACATGTATGCTAAAGAACGCAACTAAAACTCTGAGCAAGCCTCTTTCATTAAATTACAACTTTCCACTGAAGAACTGAAAAATACACTACTAGACTACCGAAAGACTACCAATGCCACACACATATAAGAAGAGGGATAAATAGGAGGCACTAAACTACAAGACCTTATTGTTGCAATGAACACTCATCATGACCCGTTCGAGAAATTAATCAGGTGACTAATGGAAAACTTAACCCAGCAAATCTGTGACAAAACTTCAACATTGATTCACAGAAGCCGTATCTAACAAAATGTGCTACACTGTTATTGCAACGTCAGTGACCACAGGAAATTGAAAGACGGGTCGATTGTACCAGTGCCTTCTACACTGTCCCATACTGGTGGCATCTACACAAATTTCAGAAACAAGCTGGAAGTGTGTTAACTGGGTGAGGATAAGGGAGATGAACCTGGACAAACTAGCAAGTTGATCTGAGAAATGAATACTTGATCTAAGGCAAATGCAAGATGATGAAACTGGAAAGATAATTTTCCTTAGTCAGAAGAGGAAAAATATTTGCGAGTAAACATAACCCCAAATCTATCACCGGATGAACATAGTAACTGGATACTATCAGCAGTGTATGCAAAGTTAGTGAACACTATGCAGGCGATGAGTCACAATAACGTGGCTGAAGTATGTTGACCAGACCACACACTAGAAATTGAAGGGACGACGACGTTTCGGTCCGTCCTGGACCATTCTCAAGTCGATTGTGATGAGGAGGTAGGGACAGGCAATAAATAGGCAAGAGAGAGCTGAGGAGGAAAGTCAGGTGTAGGGGATAGTAGTAATGAGAACTGCAGCAGGCCTATTGGCCCCTACGAGGCAGCTCCTATTAGTGAACACTAGTATTGACAAAGGGGAAATACTCCATACCCTTTGCTGCTATGCACTAATGCGGCATCAAAACAATTTTACATAAATGATTATTTTGACCTTGTATCATCAAACCAGAATAATTGAGTCAAGGTGGATTAAACGGGTTCATCCTGTATCCGACTACGAGTCATTATGTCATTTAATCGTCCACATTCAATGACTATTATATATAAATGAGCAACATATTCAGGTACGAGTTGTTGTATATTTGCCATCATAAGCGTCATTCGACCGCATAGAACTCGCACACGTTTGACCGCTTGTATGCAACAATCGATACCATACTCGAGAATAAATTTGTTCACTCTGAATGATGTTATTGTCACGGATGTTGCCTCGTCATATATATTAACTTATTAATTAACTGATATAAATCTTGAGAATACTGTCTATATACATTCTGATTTGATGAAGGTGAATTAAATAAAGCTATATTCAAAATGAGTGAAATCAAATAAGCAAACTTTTGACGGAAAAAGTCAAACAAATCAGTTCCATAAGCTGTCAAGCACTGTTCCTTGGCGACCATTTCTTATCTTCATATCCAACACGAAAAAAAACAAGGTGTCATCTGTTGCACTAGGCCTATTCCAAAAATAAATTAACAAAATGCCTCGGCAGAAAATAATGAACAGTTTCGCTTAAGTATCAATAGTTGTCCAGTACAGTATATAGATGTAATGAATGGAAAATAACATGATATTTAGATGCGAGAAATTTTAATTAATTCTTCACTAGGCCTACAGAAAAAACAAAAGACTGGTGAAACTGAGGCAACATGTAAAGAACCAATGAATAAATACTATCAGACTACTTAACATTTAGGACGCACAAGTGATAGGTTTAATTATTCGACCTATCAAAATAAAGATGCCCCACCAGCCCACTTGTGCCCTCGTTTAGAATGTTGTTCTGCGCTCAATACTATACAGATATAGTTGATTGCTGGTATATACACACACTAGCTTAAAGAATTTGAACTGCTCGAGGTCCCCTTTGCACCCGGAGTGTCCCTCATCACTTAAAGGGAAAGGAGAGAGGTCTACGGCAGGTGCAGGTACAACGAAACTTATTCACCCGAAATGTATAATTAGCATATTGGTGAAACAAGAGTAGTCGTCTTCAAGATGGAACTGGACAGACTTGTTTGTTGCCGCCTCCGGCGACTAGTTTATTGTTCAACCCCACACACATCCTGTGAGCGGTCGCACAAAAAAAAAAAAAATTACAGAGGGCATAAAAGGTCTTAATCAGACCTCTTGGAAAGGCAGATATTTACATTAACAATTACATTTACCCTTCACACCTTATAATTATAATGTCAGATAGTTATAAGTAATTTTTCATTACAACATCTATGTATCTCAAATAAATATTTATACATTGATGGCATGTCCTTTGCCAATACTGTACAAAATATTTTATAAATGGGGTATTACAGGATCATAGAAGAGGTGCTGTTTATTATTATTAGTATTCACACTACACAGCTTTTACAGTAGTCTCATATATGTTACTTATCTACTAGAAGCGAAGTATGAATACAGGGCAAGGATTTCATGTACAGTATTTTATCCTTTGTAATAAGATGGTTTGCCATTTCATGCAGCTTGGATTTAGATTTCTCTAAATGGCTCAGTTTTTTTCAGTTTAACATGTAATGTTCTAACGTGTGTGTGTACGTCTTTGTTCACACACTTTACTTCATCTACATCCATATAGCCGAACTGCCTGATGTACCTGTAGCCAAAGTCATATCTGAGCTGAGACAACGTCTGTTGGGCTACTGATTTTGTTACTTGCCCCATACACATGTTTTGTTTGACATATCTCATTGTGACAAACACTGGATCTGCTAGTTCCTGTTTGCACTATTTTTACTCTCTTCAAATTTATCTAAAAGTTACCTTTTTAAGGGATCTATGTGATAGCCCAAGATTACGTTCAACATTGTCTTTATTCACTGCAAGCCTAGCAATGACATCAACTTTATCATGTTCCTGCAGCCCAGTGCGAGATGGTATCTACAACATTTTATTTTTGACCCTCTTATTAAGAGTGCATATACATATATAAATGTCTGACTTCGAAACAAGTGCTAAACATCCATCCGTTGTGTGGACTACTAGCTTATGCAATGATTTCGGTGCTCAACGTCCCTGCGGCCCGGTCCTCCTAAATGGTAGTACTTAGAGTAACAACTTGTATAGTTTACTTAGGTGAGGTTCTTGAGTTACATTACCAATTGAAGAGAATGCTCTTTGAACTAATTCAACAATACAAAACTGAACTCTTGGGGTCCAGGAGTACATAATTGGTACGTCTGACTAAATAGTTGCTAAAAGTAATATTATTTTAGGAAGATAAGCATGTCCTTAGTGTTATTACAGCCTATCAGATAATAAAGTACTACAGAAAACCTTGACAGATTGTGTGCGGTGGCAGTGTCTGAAGAGTTGTTTCGACGCAAGCAACAGTTGCTTGAAATATTTTCACTTAGGATGAGAGAAGTTACTTCTGGACTTTAGGAGTCTATACTATTTTTTTAATTAATATACTTAGGTATATCTGCCTTTATGGAACTAAGGTGGGTTGGGCTGGCGACGGTGGGTGTGTGGGTGCGCCGAAAATATCATTTTTTTTTATTAATACATGAGGTACATCTGCATTTGTGCAGCTACCCTAGACTATATGAAGTGGAGTACAGTGTCAAAAAAAAGCTAACTACGTGACGCTAAAAGATCCCCATCACACAGGATGGTTAGTCATACAGAGGCAAGTGATAGGCAGTCTGCACTGGCAGACTTCGGATGCATTTTGAGGATATCATCAACACAAAGAGTGAATAAGGTATTTTTTTTAATTAATACATTAGGTACATCTGCATTTGTGCAGCTACCCTAGACTATATGAAGGGAAGTACAGTGTGACATCATGCGAAATAAATATAAATCTATGGAAGTATTACTCCAGAAGTCAACCAAAGTAAGGGATTAAAAACCATAAAATCAAACAATCATAACAGTTGTCTCTTGGTATTATAAACGCTAAATCCATACTTAACGCGGGGCATAACCATAGCTAATGACAGTGAACTTCCTCAAAGATTGGACTTGTTCAACGAGAGAAGTAGGAAGACACCAGGATGCGGTGTTGGCTATAATGTCACCCGCGTTGCACTGATCCCTGCACAGGTGTGATGTGCAGTCAACTCTCACGATTTGACAAGCATCTGATTTAAGGTGCTTTAGCCTAACCAGAAGCGTTCGTGGATATTACACTACACAGTGCCTCGTCCCACTCTCTTTGTGAATGGTATCTTCTTTTCTCGTTCCAACATAACTTACTTCATGACCATGTACCGTAATGTTAGATACAGTAGTAGTGACTAATACAATTACCGGTATATCATTTCCCCATGTAACTTAGTGCCAAATTTAGACAATACAACCTGTAACTAGTATATTACACATTACACATGTCGACAGAACACTCGGGTGCAGTTCACGAACCCATTATGTGACTGCAACCGTGTTAATTACACTAAGCTTACAAAAACTGTGAATAAACTGTTAACGAACTCTACACTTAGCTCATCAATGCTGTAACTTGCTTAACTAAATAAATATTCAGAGATGTATGCAACCTATACCACTATTCACAAGATAGGCATGGACTCCATGATACATAAAACTTAGAAAAGCCTACCAACAGCTGTCTGGAACAAATGTAAAGGGGATGTTAAACGACTGTTGGAGTATAATGCAAACAAACTGACTTGTTCATTCATCAATGGTGTAAACTGCTTAACCTTGAGGTTAGCTAGAGTTGGCTCCGACCACACTGTTGGACACCGGCGCACGCAGTTTGATGTAGGAATTATGGTCCTGTTAATCAAGTACCTTTTAGAAGTGTTTATCAGGTTCTCCCTTGAATCAGCCCGTCCTCCTAAGGTTTCCCAACATCAAGAAACTGTCATACTAAAGACCATATCCTAACCTACCAGAGGACCCAATACAGAAAATGGGACAATGTCAATTTCGCGAGACACAACCATTTTCAAATACGACGATTTTTGGCCTTAGGTAAAGTATGGGTCAAAATGCAACGCTGTATTAGGACGAGTTGGACGCCAAAAGAGGGATGCCTCTTATATTTAAATTTGAGAAAGAAATTGAAACGCCTTTGGTACTTAAATGTTTAGACAAATGTCTCAAGCTCTTATTGCATCCCTACTTCAAAATGTAGGGATGACATTTTACATTCTACCATAACTTCTGGTAGTGTAAGGAATTATTTTAATGTGCTGACTTGGAACTTGTCCTTCAAATATTTTCCAGGTGTAAATTGTGATGGATCTCACACCTCCTCTCCAGATCTGGGCATTAATAGTTTCCTGCACGTTCTCCAGATAAGCAACTTTTTCAGCTTTGAATGGGTCTGTAAGTGTGCAACAATATTCCACGCTAAACAGTACATTTGTTTTAAAAAGCAACATCACAGGTTATCCAACCTATCACATTTATTGCAGTTGTCACCGCTACTTTAACGTGTTCTTTAAAACAGCAACATTAAGTACTGCTCCATGGACTCTAAACTATGAATAATTTAAAGCGCTACACATCATGTTTGTTAAACCAATTTCTAAGTATGCAGTGTCAGCATGGAACCTTCACCTCTACAAGAATAGGAAGAAAGTGGCTAAGTTCAAAAGTTCAGGGGCCATTCACTGGGCTAGTCTACGAACTGAAATATCTACAAGGACAGACAAAAAGCATGGAGCCTCACGTAACTGGAAGAGAAACGAAGCTGGAGACAATCACTACAAACTATATTCAAGAGGTATGTGCCAGATATTAAAAAAAAATACAGACTGACTGACATTGGAGGGAACAAGGTGAGATGACACAGATGGAAATATAACACCAAAGGTACCAGACGGTCATTACAATTTATTCAGTGTAAGGGTAGGGAATGAGTGGAACACACTTAAAGTATTTTTTTGTTTACGATAGTTACCTTGAGATGATTTCTCGATTCGTGAGATGGAAAAAGACTCCATATATGGATTCAAAAGTAGATAGAATATAATCCATTTGATTGGAACCATTTACTCTATTTTAGATTTATAGAAGATAAACATAAGTTGAAGCAAAGTTAGAAAAAATACAGCAAGGTAGGCACAACATTTATCACATTTATCCTGTAGTGATATCCTGTATCCTGTAGTGTCCCGACAGCAACACCTGATTGGACAGCAATACCTGACTGCCTGCCTCGTCGTTCACTTCACTACCGCTCAATAATTACTTGGTATGAAAAGAGTCACTTTGATTGCTTTCTGAGTTAGAAGGTTTCTCCGTGATACCTGTTACATCAAAAGTTGCCAAGTTGAACAGAAATACGTATTCTGCACGATAATACTGCAATATTTATTTCATTCTGAATCAGATTTGCAGATCCTGTTTATAGTTGACAATAAAACTATTTATAATTGTCAGGCGTATACTGTACATTATACACCTAATGTACAATGCCTCAGAAAAATACTTAATTTAAAACTTTTAAAATATGCTAGATATATTATTAGGCTAGTGTTAATTAAACAAAGTAAGCACTAGTATCCTCACCTGAGACCAAGAACGATGTGTCGTAGCTTTGGATCAGCCTTATAGAAGTGAGGAAATGAGAAGCCGACGGAGGCCCCCCAGTAGCATGGCTTCATGTCCAGGATCCCAGAGGGAGGACATCCACCTTCGCTGCAAAAGCACGCGTTCTCGGGGTGGTTGATGCCGTAAGAGAAGACATCGTCAGGGGGCACGAAGCGGAAGGCAGCAATACCTGATTGGGTGACTGTTTCATTGTATACTAGAGGTATTGCTCGACAAAGCTGGCCATTAAAAATATATAATTTGTCTTTTTTTGACACTCCGGGGGCGAACCCATTGGCATCCGTACCTCTTATTTCGTTACACTGATCACCACTCCAGAAGTCCAGTGTCTGCCGCCCGTTCCAGGCTAATATCTGATTCATCATAGCAGCATTGCCCTTGCCCGTGTGCATGGTGTAGGGTTCCTGCACAGAGTCATTAAACCCCACCAGGAGTCCAAACAACTGGTGAGGGTAAGGCAATTCCTGGAGAGTCCTCGCCCAATCCATAACCCGAGACTTGTGGCCCCACAAGAGCTCCCCAACAGTGAGTTTTCGTACAGTTTGGAAGCCGTGAATTTTTTTGGCCACCTGTATGATCATACGTAGAAACCCTTGGTCCTTGACCGCGTCTGCTGCGTTTACAAATGGAATATTGACTGATATGATTACGTCTTCCTCCGCACCAGTCGACATGTGGGGCTGGAAAAAATACATGGGTCTAGAGCGATAGGTGACAGAGCCGTTCTTGTGAAAGGCAATCTCTTCTTTGCTCTCTTTCATAAGGTAGACGTAGGGCCCGAGCTCCTGGACCCTGGGTCTCTCTCCTGCCATGAAATGGCTGGGGTTGGTCAGGTTAAAGACATGAACCCGGTAATAAACAGGAACTGGCGTGTCTATCCACGACTCATACTTCTGGCCGCCCTGGCGTAGTACCATCTGATCCACGGCGACTGAATGGACGACGGTGTCGTATCCCGCCAGCATGAAGATGACCGTGGCAGCGCACCACAGTGCCACCATCCACAGGCAGCACCGGCATCTGGCACTCCTGTTCATCTGTTGCACAACATTCTGCATTCGGGTCGCGCTGTGCGAGTCAAAATTTTCTTCTGGTATTTACCCATTTTTGATCCGTGTCTATAAATATTCGCTAAAACACATCTAATCGAAGAACGTCAATTAACTTTTTTGATTGTCTTCGAAGTCAAAACAGTATTTTCACGTAATGCAATTGTCACAAGCTTCATAAAATCATTTTGTTCCCTTGATCGTTCAGTTCAATTCAGTTCAGAAAGCACACCTCACCTTGGCACATGCAGTGATCGACATAGGGGCGGTGTCGAGGACACTGCTAGGTAGGTTCCAGGGTCATTGCTGGGTATGCACCAAGGTCACTGCTAGTTGGGCATCAGGGGTCACTGCTAGTTGGGCATCACGGATCACTGCTAGACGAGTATCAGGGGTCACCACTAAGTGGGTACCTGGGTCACTGCAGGGTATGAATCAGTCACTGAGAGATAGGTACCAGGGTTACCAGTAGATAGGTACCAAGGTCACTGTCAGGTATGTACCAGGGTCACTATTCGGTGACTGCTAGGGGTCACTGCGGTATGGGGTACCGGGGTCACTGTAGGGCAGGTACCAGGGGTCACTACGGTATGGGGTACCAGGGTCACTGTAGGGCAGGTACCAGGGGTCACTGAGGGGTACCCATCACTGAAGAGTTATCTTGTGGGCAGTCAGGATTTCTTGGATAACTCGTTGCCAAAAATTCACTTCAGTTTCCGTTATGAAGTGCTATTGAAGGATCCCATGACAGAATGCGAGGCTTAACTTGTCTGTCGCTCAACATGAACGGAGTGTCATGCCATAGACGCGTTAAACTAGAGAAATAAGAAACATTTAAGAAATCACGCCACACCTACACCTTCGGAACCCAATTCAGACTAGCGCTCACCCCGCGATGCCAGACGTTGTCTGGCCTTTTATCGTACGTGTAGGATTATGGCATCACTCATGTTTCACAATATTATTACAAGAGCTATCCTTACGAATGATTAAGATATTCTTTTTTTAACATTAATCACATTACTACGACATAAAATTAAATATGTTTAATGATTACAAATCCATTTAAGAATCATATACCCAAGCTCGTATGTCTGGCAGGGAATAAAACACACCGGCCTACAAAACACACACATGATATTTTTTTAATATATTTACATCGTTGTGACAATTTGCTAAATCATATTGACAAAATAACTGGTGAAAAATGATCCATAATAAAACTATTAAATAATGTAGTCAAGTATGTTTCCATAGTTAAAAAATTGAATGAAAATTAAGACTAAGTAACCGCTTCACCTCACAAGGGACCATTGCCTGAGGTCATATTCCTCTGTTAGCCTCACGCCAATGTTGGAAGTTAATTTAATATTTAAAGAGAAGCTTTTTAATAGCAAACCATATTTGACAATTTTATACTATTTGTGAGTTAATTCTCCGCAGAAAAGGTTAAATTACGGTACAATATGGTATACGTTTTAGAGTCAACATTTTAATAGGCTATCCAACAACTCGATCAACATTCTATTGTAAATCGGAGTTTTAATGAAATTCCCTCACATAAAAAATATATGTCATTGTCTTTATATTTCCACAAGGCAGCATGATAATTATAGGTCTCTTGCCTGTAAGTTACATGTATTTATACAACACAATTGATTATACCTGTTAAGCGATATAAATGAATCTATAGGCTATAGGTTAAGCTGTCTAATATAGAGGTTATAACTATATGTGGCACCTTAATCTATGGCTTACGATATGCTAAATATTAATATAAATGATAACTATAGCTATAAAGTATTATATAGATATATACGAACATTTTGAGTAAGGCATAACGGCACATCGCGGCCTTGGGCTAAGAATGTTGACTTTTGACATTGGTTATATAGTATATGAAATGGATTTGGGGGATCAGAGTCCATTTTGTACCTCTGTAAACTTTTGCACTACCGCTCACGGGGTGAATATGGGGTGTATAATTAATTAACAAAATCCAGTAACATCTTGTAAATTTCTACTTTTTTTGTCCTAAACGGCTAGTTAATTGGGCAGTATCATGTTCTTTTAATTTGTATTATATATTAACATATATTTTTGGTTACGGTGAACGATACTCACTTGAGGCTAACAATTTTGATTACATTAATGTAATAATAAGTAAAATAAGTAAATTATAGGAGGTAAATATAATAATATAAAGTAGCATTGTGAGTATTAACTGTAAACTAAATAGTAATGTATATAGCCTATAGAATTAATATCAATAACTGTAATTAGCCTTCGCTAGGAACTAGCCTAATTACAGTAAAGGGTGCAACAGGTAAACTAACAAGACGGTAAAATATAAAACTGAAATGTTAATACGTAAATTAGACTGTAACCCACATGATAACATAACTGAAAGACCACATTAATATCAGACAGAATGCTAACAGTAATTATAGAGCTTTCTGGAACAAGTCTAATTACCGAAGAGTGATAACTACTGAATGAGGACGTGGCGTGTAAGAACTGTGCCACAGAAATAATCATAGAGCTGACATGAACCTAACATTATAGAAATAGAGCGTCCGCGTTAAGTGAGGGAGCCCGCTAGAGCTATAGAGTCTATAGCTATAGAGTCTTGAGTCTATAGTCTTGATACTGAAATGACATCATCCCACAAAAGGTTAACAGGTGTAGTGATGAGATTGTTATAGTAACTACTTGGTCGAAAGATCAGGACAAGTATCTGAGACAAGCCGCCGGATAATTACTGTCCTCGTCGAGGCCACTAGTGTTATAGGCCCAAATGTAAATTCAGGTAAATATTGGTACAATTGATCACATAGTTACAAAGAGTACTATCATAACAGGAGGATGTGTTGATGTACCTCTGTAACCCTTTCCATTACCGCCCATAGGATGGGTATGGGGCGCATAATAAATGAACTAAACTAAACTAGCACCACCTGAAGATGACATCATCATCATCTTCATGAGGCTGGAGCTGGATAATATTTTTTTTATAACGGTAGGACTAGAAGATGATGTATATATATTAAATAGTCTATGTACAATGTTGTATTGACTACACCGTTGCCCAAACCACAATGCATGCTGTATTCTGTAATCGACCTCTCCTTAAGAATCTCTTTTCCCAGCGCTACAGAGGAGATGCGATCAATATTTCATAGGCATTTACATATAGCTTCATGTGGGGCCTTGCCCAAACGCTTCTGTCTTGCAGCGGGAATTGAACCCAGGCGACCTTTCAGCTGTAACTCGACGTATTGTGCTGACCATTGCACCTCAGGACCTTGTAAAACTATTCGTTCGTCACCTGCATTTATATAAAGCTCGATCCTTTTGTGCAAATGCCAAAAGCTACATATTGTTTGTGTGAGAATTTCATCATCGGACAGGCGTGTTTACACCTATACAAGTTCCCACATCCATAATAAATGTTGCTTTCACGATATATAAAGTATGAGTAATTCCATGAGATTTTCATATCAGTGAAGAATGACGCTCCGAGAACCGTAGAACTATGGTCTTTGTTGGTGGATTAAGTTCAATATGCGAGGTGAAGGGAGCGAGTGCCTTGCCATCTTGGTGACCTTCAGCCCCTATGCGCATGTCCATCAATATATCCCTCTTGCTCCAGTCTTCACTTAGGTGTGCTTAGGATAGTCTGTAGCTTATTATTTTTGTTAGTAATAGCTATTTAGCTATTATTAGTAGGTCTACGTTTATTTCTTTTATTACAGTATTTTTTTGAACATTTGTATAGGCAGTTATTATAGTATATTACAGTATTCCATATAGGGATGGGATATTTCCTTTTCATGCGGAATCAACATGATGAACGTAAACAATGGTCATTAGTGACTTTTATTGATGGAAATGCCTCTTTGAAGCTTTTGCACGGTGGTGGGTGTAGAGGGAGAGAGCATGCGGGCGCCGACTGCCCGCTCCAGCCACACTAAACAAATTTAATTATAACACGAGCAGTCAAGGTGGAGTGCCTGTTGACGTGAAGAGCTTGACCCAAGCCACGGTGAGACCTAACCAGCCTTGCAGGAACAAACCACTGTTTACCCCTAGCCATGCTACATAGATCTTAACCACACTGGCCCTTATCCACAGTGAAGCATTATCACCGTACATCCTATCTAAACTGACCAAAGTGAACCCAAGCTACCGTGGACCCTACCCAGGGGGCCTGACGGGTAAGCGGATAGCGCTCGGGATTCGTAACCCTGAAGTTCCGGATTCGATCTCGAGCGGAGGCGGAAACAAATGGGCAGTTTCTTTTACTCTGATGCCCCTGTTTACCTAGCAGTAAATAAGTACCTGGGAGTTAGACAGCTGCTACGGGCTGCTTCCTGGGGATGTGTAACAAAATGGAAGCCTGGTCGAGAACCGGGCCGTGGGGACGCTAAGCCCTGAAATCATCTCAAGATAACCGTGGACCCTAGCCATGGTGACTCTTAGCTACTGTAGAAGAAAATGTATATATGCTGGTTAGCATTGTAAATGTGTGGCCACTTCTGTGGTAGAAAATAATAATAATAATAATAATAATAATAATAATAATAATAATAATAATAATTATAATAATAATAATAATAATAATAAAAAAAAAAACCTAGCCACAGAGAACCATATAGATAGTTACATCGGTATTCCCCAGCATACCAACGGGGAATATACGAGGAAATGAGGGACATCATCGAGGATGCTATTGGAAATAGAATTCAGAGAGGACATGCATGAAATCATGGATTTCAACAACAAGAAATGCAGAAAAACTTATTGTCACAACAATAATGGGGGTTTAGCTCTTAAGTACTCTTTATTCCTTGGCCTATACATAGATAAGAGACTCCACTTCAGCACCCACATACAACACATAACCAAGAAAGTCTAAAAAATCGTTGGTATACTTTCCAAAATCAGATATTATGTTTCCTAACTCTGCTCTCCTCTCATTATATTATGCGCTAATCTATCCCTATCTTACATACAGTATCTATGCATGAGGTTCAACCACTGCAAACTACCTCAAGCTCATCATCATCCAGTAAAAATCTGCTATCAGAACAATAACAAACTCTGTTTTCAGAGAGCACTCAGCCCCCCTGTTTAAGTCCCTAAACATGCTAAACAAACTCACTCCACACTTTCTCTTCTGCCATATACAAAACCCTGTTCTTAAATGCAAATCCTGATCTGAAACTCTTCCTTGACAGATGTAATCGAACCCATAATCACCACATCAGAAATAAATCTCTCTTTAATATCCCCAGAGTTAAACTAAATCTGTTTAACACTATGCAAATAAAGGAACCTAGTCTATGGAACTCAACTCCCTAACGAATTGAAAAACTGTCCAACCTACGCCTTATTCAAAAATAAAAACAAAAAGTACCTAATTTCATCCTCATACTTCCTATGTTGTGTCATACTTAAGAACTCTTCAGCTTCCACTTTTACTCCTGGGATGTCTACTTCTCCTTGCAGTCAACATCCAACCACAATACAGTATTCTACTGGATCTTTTGGCTGCAAAATCAGTCTATCGAAAGAAGGCACCAAGCCCGTTACAACTATAGCATAGCACGTCTGAGTCAATATTCAAAAGTTCCTAGGTATCATTCAAGATACTAGTATTAGAGAAAAAGACAAGATCAATGATGTCAATGGAATCCCATTCACCGAGGAACATAGGACTTGAAGGAATAGTAAAGTAAATCTCCGATTAGCCTGATAATCAAGACATTCTACGAGGTGAGTAACTGTTAGTTGATCAATCAAAGTTCTACAGTAAGGTTCACTTCCTTTGCTGTGAAGTTATATTATATACTCTAGATTCATTACCGATTTACTGTTTTAAAACAATTGTGTCAGTGTTTGATGTGTCTTGAGCCAATTAAAAAAAAAAAGCTTTTAAATTTAATCTAAGTTCAATGATAAAGTTATCTTGCTTGCAACCCATGTTCAAAACACAGCAAAAACGCATTCTATGCAGTTGACATTCCCAATTTATGAATGGATTGTTTTTTATGCGTGTCACCTAATGACAAAGTATTCTTTTCTCAGAAAGAGCTTGCCTTGCCTTCCAATGTTCAAAGCTCTTCTCTATGATTCATCCTTCTGAAATCCAATTACACAGTGAAAGGGTTAGTGGTTGTTTGTAGACTAATAATAATAATAATTCATTTTATCGGGGACAGGCAGCTTGTGTACATATATACACTTTAGGCTTATATCGCAATCCCCCCCCCCCCCAAGGCTGAATTACTGACCTTTCCTAGGATGCAACCCCACAACAGTTGATTAACTCCTGAGTACCTATTTACTGCTAGGTAAGTAAGTACTCTGACAACCATTTGTCTTGCCTGGGATTTGAACCTAGGACCCCCAATTGAGTTGAGAGAGAACCCAACTGTACTACCATGCGTATCAAGAGAAGTTGTACATTTTTATTTAAATAACGGTGAAAAAATACTGAACCAGTATTTGAATTGACCCATAGATTGTAGAGCTCACTTGTGGCAGTGGAATAATAAGGAAATTACATTACTATTTATTGTATTTATTGATTTTTTTAAATACTAAGTTATGCATTTTGCTCTTCAGGTTGTACAATTGACCAAATTTACTATGCAAGCCTTTCTAGTTAAGGCATTCAAAACAGTTTTCTCTGTTACTACTGCCAGATATATCAGCTTGTGGGTATGATACCCAGTACATGGTAATGTACTGTGTATTAAAACCATAGTGATGAACTAGATAACATTTTGTTAACCACAATAGTATAACAAAATTAATTAAAAGCATATATTTAACATACAAAAATCTTTCTTGATTTGTAGGAAATACTGTACCGAGTGACTTTGAATTGTTTCATTGTTGAAAATGTTCTATCAGTTTATTTTATATCATTTCCATGTCAACTCATTACACTGCTTTGTTAGAGTAAAAATCTCACCCTTTTGCTATTTAAATACAGTAGTGCATACTCAAAACATATTTCTCAATATAATTTACAATTCGTACAAGTTTTGTAATTTACATAAAATATTAGTTTTCTGAAAAACGGATCAACACACACACACAGATCAGTACTTAAGTACAGTAAAGTATCTGGATTATCATTCACATAAAAGGGTGTAAACACATTGTCACCAAAATGCTCATTTTCACAATTGTGCAATATGACTCATCATATTAATACCAACAGAGATGTTGTATTAACAACCGAAGCAAGTTATCTTACTAAACAGTTACGATAATGCAATGACCATTTTCGTGTAATTCAAGAAATAAAAAAAATTATTTAAACAAAATAAAAGGCACTATGAATTTTGTGCACATTCCAAAGCTTTGGAACCTAATTCCTCAATGATCACAGTAAATTCCAATATTTGTTATATATGGTTATATAAAAAAAAATCATAAAAATAAAGGTAACCTTATTAAAGGACGAGTCAAAAATACAGTATTTAAATAATGAGTGATACAAGAATTATGTGCATGCTAATGTATATTTACTAACAGATAAAGGTTATGAACTGCATTCATTCATGAACTGGTGTAACAAAAAGTACACACTAATTAGGTAGGTAGAATTATTATTATTAGTATTACGTGTATCATACACACACATATACACACACACTTCAATGGTGCCTAATCACTGGTATGCTAGAGCTGTCTAAGGGTCAAGCATATGTTCTAGTCATTAGTAAAAATAAAAAATATATGTTCAGAAATACTGTACACTATATTTTACATTGTGTGTATGTTAAGTAATATCATAAGAGTACATGAGATTTATTCATGTTATAAGTACCTATGTAAAATATAGATTTTAGTATTAGGTGGTCTAGTGAACAAAAATATTTATGGGCTCTCAAAAAAGCAGGAAATCACTGAACACTGGAACATCTTATTTTTGTCTAGGGATCACAGACTCCCTACACTACCAGAATCTGATTTTAACCCCAAACTTCAAATGTTGAATACAGTGGTTCATGTAGAGAATAGTTAATGCAAAACTTGCAGATGCTCTTCTGACTAAAGTAATTATCACATTTAAGTACATTATATACCAAGATAGTATTACTGTACAACAATTCTGAAACCTTTTAACTATATGTTAACTTTGTTACCTCAATTCAATGTTTCTATTTATTCATAATGAAATTTCTGAATGAGTGGCAACAAGAGTGAAGTTCTCTCTTAGCAAAATGTTTAAACTCCCATTTAGTTCAACAAGAATGACCTTTTTTTTTTGTCTTTAGTGCAAAACATTCAATAAAAGAACCAAAAAATTAGGTAATAATCAAAAGCAATTGTGAATTGCTTTTCAAAATGATCATGGTCAATTTCTATACAAGCAATATATAAATAACATGTCTTAAGTTTATAATACTTCCAGAAATCTTATGTTTCTACAAGCAAGTTACCCTGGCATAATCACAAAATGTTCTGTACTCTATTGTGCAGAAAGGTACAATTCAGTGTTTCATCATAATTTTAAAATAAATTCAGTGAATGCAACACAAAAATCAATGTGGGAGAATTCAAAATTATTGGTTTTATATATATGAAAATGGGTGTTAAAATTAGTGTAGGCCAAATAATGAATGCACCAGCCTTAAACATAAAAACCACCACAATTTTTTTGTTTTAACTCTACTACACCACCAGCTAGTAGTGTGGTAGGTTTTGTATTTGTGGGTATGCCTGGTGGTGAGGTATGTTGGGTGTTTGTGGGTATACCTGAAGAATAAATAAGTGCAGAAAATAAAAGCTACATTACCGATACACCCAAAATCTAGCTTTTGAACAACACTAAGCTGCTGATTATACATACATACATTAACACGAGTTAATGTATGACCTGCTAATACAAGCAACAGATTTCAACCATATCAATTATTACATTACAATTACTTTAATATCAATTAAAAAATATTAAATTACAGAGCAGTTTATTAATCACTTCTTTATTTTATTTTTGTTGGCATCACTCGTACTTATTTCTCATTATTAAAGTTCCAGATATAAAAGGTTCTGAAAATTCTAAATTATTTGTATGTTGATTTTTTGTATTCCATATGCCTACATTACTTTCCATTTTTATGAGTGTCTAAAGAGCTAAGTATTAATTTAATGTGCGAGTCTTACCTGTTATCACATTATTGCTGGATTGAAATCATCATAATTACTAGTATAACCAACATCAATTAAACAATTACCAAAAGGGTAATTAGTATGGTTCCTACACCTTGTTTGTAGTCACACTACATGTACTGCAATCCCAATATGTATCCCCTAGTGGTGCACTGGTGGTGCACTGGTGGTGCACTGGTGGTGCACTAGTGGTGCACTGGTGGTGCACTAGTGGTGCACTGCAACACTACTGTGTGGTCCTCTACACTTCACTCGTAAATATTTACCTTCCAATGAAATTCACTTCCATATACAGCATCTGATCTTGCATCATTTTTCCTACTTGACCCTTTAATTTGCATTCCTTTTTCAGTTTTACTGCTCGTGTGTCGAGATTATCCTAACCCTCCACTCACACTATGGTCAAATGAAAACTGGGCAAGTGTTATTAGCATGTTAGTGTGTCAAATGCTTACTGTAGTGTTTTTTTTTTACTCTAGTCATTGTTATAGCTATAACAATTACCAGAGTAAATACATAAGAGGATACTACAGTACATGTAATCACCTCTGAACATCAAGTAACACAATGCTAAAACGTATGCAGTATTACTAACAGGTAGATAGATGTAAGGTCATCCAAAGTATTTATTTTGGCAATGCTGGACTGTAGCTTCAATTTTGTTAATAAAATCAACAATTCTTTACCATACCTAAGCTGACATTTACTCTCCCAAGGAATGTTGTATGATACTGTAATCTGAATTGGAGACTTATGCCTTGTGTGTTTTATCAAGTTCAAATATCATTGTTTAGGTATAGTAACTGTACACAATACAATATTTAAATTCTCTGATATTAATACATACTGTGTATTAATTTAATCCAAAAATTATTACTTTACAGAGCAGTTTATTGATCACTGCTTTATTTTATTTTTGTTGGAATCAATGATTATGCTTGAGCATTCATTCACTTATGTAGTTTAGTCCATGATACAGTACCAGCTTATACAAACCGATTTCTTGAAACATTTCTGCATTCTACAGGAAACTCATAAGAATTAGAACACACAATAATTTACATTTAACAAAAACATTATTAGTTCAGATGGTTTTATTTGAAACAGTTTAATACAAATAACACACAGCAAGCACACAAATGAAAACTGATGAATGTACTGTATACGTATTGGCTATGCATTATGTCGTGCATGGATAATAAATACAGAAAAATCCTAAAAGGAGTGACAAGGACATGACATTGAGTAATACAAAGAGAGAGAAAAGAAGCCAGTGAAAAAAGTTTGTGTACATGGGAGTGGGATATGGGTAAAGTGTTAACGTCACCTAGATTGAGAATTATGTGAACAAAATGATGTGGAGTGTAGGCACATGCGTACACACACCCACATACATACAAAATTATGACAGGACTCAAAAAAACTGACAAGGAGGAATTTTTTAAATGTGCGACATCTAGAGCAAGAGGTAACAGATCGAATGAAGAACACAAAGATGCCGGAGATAATCCCGAATATTTTCCTTTTGTGAGCAGACTTGTGGACAGTTAAAACAAGTTAGGTTCTGGTGGGTTTCAAAACCATCAGCAGTTTCAAAGTGTAATATTACAATGATTACAGGAAGATGGGACACCATGAGCGTAGCACTTATCCTGTAACTACACTTATGTAATTACTTCAACTCCCCCTCCACCATACATTCCTGCACAATGTATTTATATAGGGATATCACACCAAAAGCTCTGTACGAGATATGCAGAATAAGAAAAGCTTGATATAAATTGAACCAAACTAATGGCGAGCTCTTTGCCTTGGGTTATCCAGCATAATGGGATTGGCCATAGAAAAAGGAGGCACTTCATAATTTGTAACAAATGCATGTACTGTATGCAAGAAACCTATGAATTATATATAAAACCAAAAGCTTTGCAAATTATAAAATAGTATAAATGATGCGCAATGAAATTTTTTTTATGAAGATTAATACGTTTGAATGAAAATGGTGTATACTGAAATAACATTTCAAGATAAATATTAAAACTTAGAATATGAGAAGTGACAATTTTATAAATACATAAAGATTAGAAAGGAAAAAAAAAAGCAAAGGAATCAGCATGTTGAGAGGGGTCACTGGAAGTAGAGAGGTTTTAAATAACTTTAAAATGTGTGGTACTGTTCAAGTCAGAGAATAATTAGTGCACTTTTAACACGATCAACATAACTGTGTAATGTTTTGCCCATTTTCAAACAAATTTTATAACAGATTTTATTGATGGAATGTAAAATGTTAAGAAAAAGAAGGCCAAAGTATGTGCTGCTGCTGCTCCAGTTAATGAAGGAAAGGAATACAGTACAAGGATAACAATGTCCTGGGTTTATTATATTATTAGACAACTCGGTATAAACTGCTTGTTTATTCATCATGTTATACAGAATGAATGATATAATGGATAAGCTTTGTCTTATATTTTTAATATCATAGCCTTCTTTTACTATATTATTTCCCTTTTTTCTGCGACAGTGGGAAATGGATAATGATGAATGAATGAACAAACTTAATGGAGGAAGTTACAGAAGAAACTACTGTATACAGCAACTGAAAATTTATAAAGAAACAGCTCTGTGGAAAATATATTTATTATGCCCCAAGCAAAATTATATATATATATACTGTTTAATATAATATACTATATTATTTTTGCACAGTGAAAGTAAAACAGTAAAGGGTAAAAAATAATAAAGTTTTTAAATGAAAAACTTAAAAAAAAAGAAAAAAAGTCTGGATTACACAAGGTAATTTGATACAGTATCTGGGAAGATAATGAAAGTGAAAACATTACTACGGATGTCAATAAAAAGTGCCAGTGAGTATGCTCATTCCAACTTTCACCCAGGGAAGCTTGACAGACATGGAGCAAGACATATTAACTTAAGAAATGCTTGTGGCATGAGTAAATGAGGTAGAATAAGTGATATGGCAGAATATGGGTGACAATGCGAGTTAGAATGTTTCAACAGGTCTACCTAAAAGCATTTCTACAAAGGTCACCCATCAGAGACTAATTATCAGGAAGAGCCAAGTGCAAGATGTAGACAGATAAAGGCAGCGAATTGAAGGTGAGGAATATTTACCCGAGGATTATTATTTCTAGTGACCTTCATGGGAAAAGGGAGCTGGTAGTTTGTGAAAAGTTCTCTCGTTATTCCTGAGGATTTTTCTTGGTTGAATCTTGAACTGGAGTACTGGTCTTGGCATTTGACAGGAAGACAATTCTATGGTTTTTTTTTTCCCTTTGGTTGAAAAGCCATCTCCTTTTGGCTGTACATTACTACATTGTGGCTTGAGGCAACACAGGGAATGCTATAAACACACAGCATCTCTAACAGTTCACCAGTTACATACTGCACCAAGCCAAGTGGCCAAAGGAATATTGTGAAATTTTAAATATAGGGTAATATCTGAGAAGGGACATGCTGAAGGTAATTTAATAAGACATTAACTGAATTAGGAAAATTGTATAGTTTTGTTAAACTGGTGATTATCTCATTTTTTATATTTACAGTAATAACAAGAAAATATTGTTGGGACTGCTGAAGAAACATTTAAGATATTACAAGGAATTATTATGAAATTAGCAGATGAATATGATCTAAATTTATTGAGTAAGAATGAAGTTCAGCAAATTTTTTGTAGAAAATGTTTAATTCATCTCTAATAGAAGGCATTGCATGTATACTGTAGGCGTGATACTGTACAAAACAATGTGAGAAATTAATTTTTAACAACTGCATATGGAATGAATAGAGTAAATATGTGAACCAAGTGTAGACACAACATAAGGAAGATATATGTAGTGCAAAATGATTTCAAAATAGCATGGAAACAAATGAATGACAAATGTATACTTAATATAAATCAACACAAGCGGGAAATAAACTGACAAGATGGAAAGGCATCATAGGGAGGTAAATGGTAGAGGAGTGTGATGTAAATATACAGAATACTGTGCAAGGTTCAGAATGCTGTCTTACAAGTGATTGTCCATGCCACTCTGTAATGGATACAGAAAAAGTCTAAATTTACTGAAAAATTTGCACTCCAACAGTTTAAATCTTCTCTACAGTTAAAAAAAAAAATCTTGAATGATGGATGATTATTGAGAAAACTATCATGACGGTATGAAATAAAAGTCTGTCTTGCAAATTTTAGTCAATCGTCCAACAATTTCTTACTTTCAAGAATACTATAACTGTCTTCTGCTTCTGGTATTGCTTCTAATTCACTTTCTGAAATGAGCCTCTTTCTACTCGATGCCTCATCCTCAAATTTATCTTCCGATATAGTTTCTAATGGGCCTTCAATTATTGTTTCTAGTGCATCCTTAGCTACTGATTGTTCTGAAATATCAGCATCTCCAGATGCTTGTTCAGTTTTGCAGTGTACTAAATACTTTTTCTGGACTGCCACTTTCTGGACTTGCTTCTTCGACAAATATGTTCAGATCTCCACTGAATGGCTTATAAAATGTAGAATTATCTGTCTCAGCAGGTGGAGAAGTCACAGACTGAGAGCTTGTAGCTTGTTTGAAGCATTCAGAGTGGCAAGACTCTGAGCATTTCTCCAATGGGTTACCGGAGACTTGGGACTTGGGGACACTGGTTCACTAGCACTAGCTCCGTCCTGTTTTTGTGACCTGGTGCTACTTTGACGCTCATAATCTACACGTGAAAGGTGCTCCGGGTGAGACGTTCCCGTGGCTAAGGCTTCACTGCTGCTACAACAAAATAATGTAATTAGCATTTTTCTTTACTAATAGAGCACAAATAATAATATCTTCAATATAAAAGTAAATTTTATAATATAAAAAACAAAATGAATAATGAAGAATTAGGCTAAGGACATACTGGAACTGACATCCTTTTTAACCTTCAAAGCTTATTTAAGCATAGTTAGAATAGCTCTGGTATGTTAATATAATATTCATTTAATTAAGCATCTTTTTTAGTTCCTAATAAAATAATAAGCAATTTGCATCTCAGTTCACGAAGGTTGTTTTATATACGAGTTAGTAATAACAATATAAAATATTTTTATGCACAAATATATCTATAGATAAAAAACTATATACAGCTATTCAGTTTAAAAAAAAAATTAAGGATTAGAACAAGTGGAAAACTTAATATGCTTCAATAATAATTTGGGGGATTAAGCTTAAAGTATGAAAAAACAGCAATAGAAAAATGCAGAGTAATTTATCAACATGATATAGTATATTATTGGTACTATAATGAGTAACTTGCAAATGAAAATGGTTAAGTCACAACACAAGCCATGAGTAGTGTATAAATGTCTCCTGTTAAATGGTTAATCAAATTTTTTAGTTTGAAATGCCTCTTAAAATATCTGAAATCAGATTAAATAAGATACAAGTTAGGTACAAAAAAAGGTACTGTACACTAACCACACAATAATTAAGCACAAATGTTTCACCAATATTAAGCTCATTACAAAGCTTAAACAAAGAAATGATTCATTCAGTTGCCATGCTGTAGCAGTTTACAAAAAATAAAACAAAAGAAAAAAGCATGCAGTAAGATCATCAGTATTTCAAGTTAGCTGATCATGTGAAGAGACTTGGGGGGAATAAATTTTGACTACCTTCCAGATCATAGATTTAAACCCACCAATTAATCACATTTAGCAAATTTCATATTGCAAATACAGTACTTCTATACAAATACAGTGTGCAAAGATGAGGTTTACTTCGCATCTGAAAACTAATTCTTTGTTTTGCTCAAGTTGTACAAGTTGCTACGAATAAATTTTCCAGTTCTAACACACATACACAAAGTTCTACTTCCCTATACTATACTCGTACAATCCCACCATACTCTCACATCCATCCTCACCCATATCTGCTCCATTCCCCTCCCCAAACTAACAAACTGCTAAAGTTTGGAAGTTCATTACAGTATTCACACACACTTGAGATTTCACAAGTTAACAGCTCCAGCATTAAAGGTAGAATATTATTTTGTTTATGTTTTTACTTCATTCACCATTAATCCACTTATTATTTACTAATGCACAACCAATTAGAAGATGATCTTTGCTAGTGTTATACATGTTAGAGTAACCCATTACTCCCTGGCCAAGATGCAAACTGCTCGAAGTCAGCTTCATCTTGGCTGTAGGTGGAAAACCTACCTACAGACTTCAAAATGTGCCATTGACAGTTATCAAGAGAGCAGTGGCATTATTGCTCATGGTGGGCAGACAAGGGGCATGTGGTATGACAAGAACTAGTGAAATTTATCTGAGAATCTTACCATGTGCCCAAGGTCAATAATAATACTTAATAGCAATGCAATATGTTAGTCTGACATAATATTTCATTTCTTGTCTTAATTTATAGAGTTGGATTCAATTCCCTCGTCATGTATAATTTAAATTAATAAGAAAATCAATTGGAGCAATGAGGTGACTTGAACCAGTAATCAGGGTATTCCCAGCTATATACCTTACCCCTGTACCATGACATAGTATAAATTATCCCCCACAGGTAGTCAGGGACCACAGTTCCCACACAGGGAGCCAGGGACCACAGTTCCCTAACAGTAAGCCAGGGACCACAGTTTCCCCACAGGTAGTCAGGGACCACAGTTTCCCCACAGGTAGGCAGGGACCACAGTTCCCCCACAGGTAGGCAGGGACCACAGTTCCCCCACAGGTAGGCAGGGACCACAGTTCCCCCACAGGTAGGCAGGGACCACAGTTCCCCCACAGGGAGGCAGGGACCACACAGGGAGCCAGGGACCACAGTTCCCTCGCAGGGAGCCAGGGACCATAGTCCCTCACAGGTAGCCAGGGACCACAGTTCCCTCACAGGTAGCCAGGGACCACAGTTCCCTCACATGTAGCCAGGGACCACAGTTCCCTCACAGGTAGCCAGGGACCACAGTTCCCTCAAAGGTAGCCAGGGACCACAGTTCGCTCACAGGGAGCCAGGGACCATAGTTCCCTCACAGGTAGCCAGGGACCACAGTTCCCTCACAGGGAGCCAGGGACCACAGTTACCTCACAGGGAGCAAGAGACCACAGTTCCCACACAGAGAGCCAGGGAAAAAAATTCCCACACAGAGAGCCAGAGACCACAGTTCCCCCACAGGGAGCCAGAGACCACAGTTCCCCCACAGGGAGCCAGAGACCACAGTTCCCACACAGGGAGCCAGGGAAAACAATTCCCGCACAGAGAGCCAGAGACCACAGTTCCCACACAGGAAACCAGGGACCACACAGGGAGGCAGGGAACACAGTTCTCTCACATGGAGCCAAGGACCACAGTTCCCACACAGGGAGCCTAGGACCACAGTTCTCCCTCAGGGGGCCTGGGACTACACAGGGAGCCAGGGACCACAGTTCCCACTCCAGAATCTAGGGACCACAGTTCGCATAGAGGGAGCCAAGGGACTAAAGTTCCCACACAGGGAGGCAAGGACCACAGTTCCCACACAGGGAGACAGGAATCACAGTTACCACACAGGGAGCCAAAGACCACAGTTCCTACACAGGGAGTCAGGGACCACAGTTCCCACACAGGGAGACAGGAATCACAGTTACCACACAGGGAGCCAAAGACCACAGTTCCTACACAGGGAGTCAGGGACCACAGTTCCCTCACAGAGTACCAGAGACCACACAGGGAGCCAGAGACCACAGTTCTCCCACAGGGGGCCAGGGACCACACAGTGAGCCAGGGACCACAGTTTCAACACTGGTAGCCAGGGAACACAGTTCCCACACAGGGGGTCAGGGAAAAACAGTTCCCACACAGGGAGGCAAGGACCACAGTTCCCACACAGGGAGCCAGGGACCATAGTTCCCTCACAGGTAGCCAGGGACCACAGTTCCCTCACAGGGAGCCAGGGACAACAGTTCCCTCACAGGGAGCAAGGGACCACAGTTCCCACACAGAGAGCCAGGGAAAACAATTCCCACACAGAGAGCCAGAGACAACAGTTCCCCACAGGAAGCCAGAGACAACAGTTCCACAGGGAGCCAGAGACCACAGTTCCACCACAGGGAGGCAGGGACCACACAGGTAGCCAGGGACCACAGTTCTCCCACAGGGAGGCAGGGACCACACAGGGAGCCAGGGACCACAGTTCCCTCGCAGGGAGCCAGGGACCATAGTTCCCTCACAGGTAGCCACAACCACAGTTCCCTCACAGGTAGCCAGGGACCACAGTTCCCTCACATGTAGCCAGGGACCACAGTTCCCTCACAGGTAGCCAGGGACCACTGTTCCCTCACAGGTAGCCAGGGACCACAGTTCGCTCACAGGGAGCCAGGGACCATAGTTCCCTCACAGGTAGCCAGGGACCACAGTTCCCTCACAGGGAGCCAGGGACCACAGTTACCTCACAGGGAGCAAGAGACCACAGTTCCCACACAGAGAGCCAGGGAAAACAATTCCCACACAGAGAGCCAGAGACCACAGTTCCCCCACAGGGAGCCAGAGACCACAGTTCCCACACAGGGAGCCAGGGAAAACAATTCCCGCACAGAGAGCCAGAGACCACAGTTCCCACACAGGAAACCAGGGACCACACAGGGAGCCAGGGAACACAGTTCTCGCACATGAAGCCGGAGACCCCAGTTCCCACACAGGCAGCCAGGGACCAAACAGGGAGGCAGGGAACACAGTTCTCTCACATGGAGCCAAGGACCACAGTTCCCACACAGGGAGCCTAGGACCACAGTTCTACCTCAGGGGGCCTGGGACTACACAGGGAGCCAGGGACCACAGTTCCCACTCCAGAATCTAGGGACCACAGTTCGCATAGAGGGAGCCAAGGGACTAAAGTTCCCACACAGGGAGGCAAGGACCACAGTTCCCACACAGGGAGACAGGAATCACAGTTACCACACAGGGAGCCAAAGACCACAGTTCCTACACAGGGAGTCAGGGACCACAGTTCCCTCACAGAGTACCAGAGACCACACAGGGAGCCAGAGACCACAGTTCTCCCACAGGGGGCCAGGGACCACACAGTGAGCCAGGGACCACAGTTTCAACACTGGTAGCCAGGGAACACCGTTCCCACACAGGGGGTCAGGGAAAAACAGTTCCCACACAGGGAGGCAAGGACCACAGTTCCCACACAGGGAGCCAGGGACCATAGTTCCCTCACAGGTAGCCAGGGACCACAGTTCCCTCACAGGGAGCCAGGGACAACAGTTCCCTCACAGGGAGCAAGGGACCACAGTTCCCACACAGAGAGCCAGGGAAAACAATTCCCACACAGAGAGCCAGAGACAACAGTTCCCCACAGGAAGCCAGAGACAACAGTTCCACAGGGAGCCAGAGACCACAGTTCCCCCACAGGGAGGCAGGGACCACACAGGTAGCCAGGGACCACAGTTCCCCCACAGGGAGGCAGGGACCACACAGGGAGCCAGGGACCACAGTTCCCTCGCAGGGAGCCAGGGACCATAGTTCCCTCACAGGTAGCCACAACCACAGTTCCCTCACAGGTAGCCAGGGACCACAGTTCCCTCACATGTAGCCAGGGACCACAGTTCCCTCACAGGTAGCCAGGGACCACTGTTCCCTCACAGGTAGCCAGGGACCACAGTTCGCTCACAGGGAGCCAGGGACCATAGTTCCCTCACAGGTAGCCAGGGACCACAGTTCCCTCACAGGGAGCCAGGGACCACAGTTACCTCACAGGGAGCAAGAGACCACAGTTCCCACACAGAGAGCCAGGGAAAACAATTCCCACACAGAGAGCCAGAGACCACAGTTCTCCCACAGGGAGCCAGAGACCACAGTTCCCACACAGGGAGCCAGGGAAAACAATTCCCGCACAGAGAGCCAGAGACCACAGTTCCCACACAGGAAACCAGGGACCACACAGGGAGCCAGGGAACACAGTTCTCGCACATGAAGCCGGAGACCCCAGTTCCCACACAGGCAGCCAGGGACCAAACAGGGAGGCAGGGAACACAGTTCTCTCACATGGAGCCAAGGACCACAGTTCCCACACAGGGAGCCTAGGACCACAGTTCTCCCTCAGGGGGCCTGGGACTACACAGGGAGCCAGGGACCACAGTTCCCACTCCAGAATCTAGGGACCACAGTTCGCATAGAGGGAGCCAAGGGACTAAAGTTCCCACACAGGGAGACAGGAATCACAGTTACCACACAGGGAGCCAAAGACCACAGTTCCTACACAGGGAGTCAGGGACCACAGTTCCCTCACAGAGTACCAGAGACCACACAGGGAGCCAGAGACCACAGTTCTCCCACAGGGGGCCAGGGACCACACAGTGAGCCAGGGACCACAGTTTCAACACTGGTAGCCAGGGAACACCGTTCCCACACAGGGGGTCAGGGAAAAACAGTTCCCACACAGGGAGGCAAGGACCACAGTTCCCACACAGGGAGCCAGGGACCATAGTTCCCTCACAGGTAGCCAGGGACCACAGTTCCCTCACAGGGAGCCAGGGACAACAGTTCCCTCACAGGGAGCAAGGGACCACAGTTCCCACACAGAGAGCCAGGGAAAACAATTCCCACACAGAGAGCCAGAGACAACAGTTCCCCACAGGAAGCCAGAGACAACAGTTCCACAGGGAGCCAGAGACCACAGTTCCCCCACAGGGAGGCAGGGACCACACAGGTAGCCAGGGACCACAGTTCCCCCACAGGGAGGCAGGGACCACACAGGGAGCCAGGGACCACAGTTCCCTAGCAGGGAGCCAGGGACCATAGTTCCCTCACAGGTAGCCACAACCACAGTTCCCTCATAGGTAGCCAGGGACCACAGTTCCCTCACATGTAGCCAGGGACCACAGTTCCCTCACAGGTAGCCAGGGACCACTGTTCCCTCACAGGTAGCCAGGGATCACAGTTCGCTCACAGGGAGCCAGGGACCATAGTTCCCTCACAGGTAGCCAGGGACCACAGTTCCCTCACAGGGAGCCAGGGACCACAGTTACCTCACAGGGAGCAAGAGACCACAGTTCCCACACAGAGAGCCAGGGAAAACAATTCCCACACAGAGAGCCAGAGACCACAGTTCCCCCACAGGGAGCCAGAGACCACAGTTCCCGCACAGGAAACCAGGGACCACACAGGGAGCTAGGGAACACAGTTCTCGCACATGAAGCCGGAGACCCCAGTTCCCACACAGGCAGCCAGGGACCACACAGGGAGGCAGGGAACACAGTTCTCTCACATGGAGCCAAGGACCACAGTTCCCACACAGGGAGCCAAGGACCACAGTTCTCCCTCAGGGGGGCCTGGGACTACACAGGGAGCCAGGGACCACAGTTCCCACACAGGGGGTCAGGGAAAAACAGTTCCCACACAGGGAGGCAAGGACCACAGTTCCCACACAGGGAGCCAGGGACCATAGTTCCCTCACAGGTAGCCAGGGACCACAGTTCTCTCACAGGGAGCCAGGGACCACAGTTCCCTCACAGGGAGCAAGGGACCACAGTTCCCACACAGAGAGCCAGGGAAAACAATTCCCACACAGAGAGCCAGAGACAACAGTTCCCCACAGGAAGCCAGAGACCACAGTTCCCCCAAAGGGAGCCAGAGACCACAGTTCCCCCACAGGGAGCCAGAGACCACAGTTCCCACACAGGGAGCCAGAGGCCACAGTTCCCACACAGGAAGCCAGAGACCACAGTTCCCACACAGGGAGCCAGGGAAAACAATTCCCACACAGAGAGCCAGAGACCACAGTTCCCACATAAGGAGCCAGAGACCACAGTTCCCCATCAGGGAGCCGGGGACCACACTTCCCTCACAGGGAGCCAGAGACCACACAGGGAGCCAGGTACCACATAGGGAACCAGGGACCACAGTTCCCACACAGGGAACCAGGGACCACAGTTCCCACACAGGAAACCAGGGACCACACAGGGAACCAGAGACCACAGTTCCCACACAAGGAGCCATTGATCACAGTTCCCCCACAGGGAGCCAGGGACAACAGTTCCTACAGAGGGAGCCAGGGACCACACAGGGAGTCAGTGATCACACAGAGCCCAGGGACCACAGTTCCCTCACAGGTAGCCAGGGACCACACAGGGAGTCATGGACCACAGTTCACACACAGTGAGCCAGGGACCACACAGGGAGCAAGGGACCACAGTTCCCACACAGGGAGCCAGGGACCACACAGGGTGCCAGGGACGACAGTTTCCTCATAGGGAGCCAGGGACCACAGTTCCCTCACAGGTAGCAAGGGACCACACAGGGAGCCAGGGACCACACAGGGAACCAGGGACCACACAGGGAGCCAGGGACCACACAAGGAGCCAGGGACCACAGTTCCCACACAGGGAGCCAGGGATCACAGTTCCCACACATGGAGCGAGGGACCACACATGGAGCCAGGGACCACAGTTCCCACACAAGGAGACAAAGACCACAGTTCCCACACAGGGAGTCAGGGACCACAGTTCCCACACAGGCAGCCAGCGACCACAGTTCTCCCACAGAGTACCAGAGACCACACAGGGAGCCATGGACCACAGTTCTCCCACAGGGGGCCAGGGACCACACAGTGAGCCAGGGACCACAGTTTCCACACTGGTAGCCAGGGAACACAGTTCCCACACATGGGGTCAGCGAAAAACAGTTCCCACACAGGGAGCCAGGGATCACAGTTCCTACACAGGGAGCCAAGGACCACAGTTCCCACATAGGGAGTCAGGGACCACATTTCCCATACACTGGTAGCCAGTGACCACAGAGAGCCAGAGAGGGACCACACACACGGAGCCAGTGACCACAGTTCCCACACAGAGAACCAGGGACTACACAGAGAGCCAGGGACCACAGTTCCCACACGGAGAGCCAGGGACCACACAGGGATCCCGGGACCACACAGGGAGCCAGGAACCACAGTTTCCTCACAGGGAGCCAGGGACCATAGTTCCCACACAGAGATCCAGGGACCACACAGGTCGCCAGGGACCTCACAGGTAACCAGGGACCACAGTTCCCCCACAGGGAGCCAGGGACCACAGTTCCCTCACATAGAGCCAGGGATCACAGTTCCCCCAAAGGGAGCCAGAGACCTCAGTTCCCTCACATAGAGCCAGGGACCACACAAGCAGCCAGGGACCACACAGGGAACCAGGACCATAGTTCACTCACAGGGAGCCAGGGACCACAGTTCCCAAACAGGGAGCCAGGGACCACACAGAGAGTCAGGGGCTACAGTTCCCACGCAGAGAACCAGGGACCACACAGGTAGCCATAGACCACAGTTCTCACACAGGGAATCAGAGGCCAGTGATCCCCCTACAGAGAGGCAAGGACCACACAGGGAACCAGGGACCACAGTTCCGACATAGAGTGCAACGGACCACACTGGAAGCCAGGGACCACACAGGGAGCCAGGGACCACAGTTCCCCCCACTTGGAACCAAGGACCTCAGTTCCCTCACATAGAGCCAGGGACCACACAGGTAGTTAGGCACCACAGTTCCCCCAGAGGGAGCCAAGGACCTCAGTTCCCTCACATAGAGCCAGGGACCGCACAAGTAGCCAGGGACCTCACAGGTAGCCAGGGACCACAGTTCTCTCACAAGGAGCCAGAGACCAAAGTTCCCAAACAAGGAGCCAAGGACCACAATTTCTACAAAGGGAGCCAGGGACCACACAGGGAGCCAGGACCATAGTTCACTCACAGAGAGCCAGGACCATAGTTCACTCACAGAGAGCCAGGACCATAGTTCTCTCACAAGGAGCCAGAGACCAAAGTTCCCAAACAAGGAGCCAAGGACCACAATTTCTACAAAGGGAGCCAGGGACCACACAGGGAGCCAGGGACCACACAGGGAGCCAGGGACCACACAGGGAGCCAGGGACCACACAGGGATCCAGGGACCACAGTTCCCATACAGGGAGCCAGGGACCACATAGGGAACCAGGGACGACACAGGGAGCCAGGGACAACACTTTTCTCACAGAGAGCCAGAGACCACAGTTCCCACACAGAGAGCCAGGGACCACACAGGGAGCCAGGGACTACAGTTCCCACACTGAGAGCCAGGGACCACACACGGAGCCAGGAACCACAGTTCCCACACAGAGAACCAGGGACCACACAGAGAGCTAGGGACCACAGTTCCCACACGTAGAGCCAGGGACCACACAGGGAGCCCGGACCACACAGGGAGCCAGGAACCACAATTTCCTCACAGGGAGCCAGGGACCACAGTTCCCACACAGAGATCCAGGGACCACACAGGAAGCCAGGGACCTCACAGGTAGCCAGGGACCACAGTTCCCCCACAGGGAGCCAGGGTCCTCAGTTCCCTCACATAGAAAAAGGGACCACACAAGGAGCCAGGGACCACACAGGGAGGCAGGACCATAGTTCACACACTGGGAGCCAGGGACCACAGTTTCCACACAGGGAGCCAATGAAAACAAGTCACAAACAGAGAGCCAGGGCCCACAGTTCCCACAAAGGGACCCAGGGCCCACAGTTCCCCCACAGGGAGCCAGGGCCCACAGTTCCCACACAGGGAGCCAGGGCCCACAGTTCCCACACAGGGAGCCAGAGGCCAGAGTTCCCACACAGGGAGCCAGAGGCCACAGTTCCCACACAGGGAGCCAGGGCCCACAGTTCCCACAAAGGGAGCCAGGGCCCACAGTTCCCACACAGGGAGCCAGAGGCCACAGTTCCCACACAGGGAGCCAGAGGCCACAGTTCCCACACAGGGAGCCAGGGCCCACAGTTCCCACACAGGGAATCAGGGACCACACAGAGAGCCATGGACCACAGTTCACACACAAGAAGCCAGGGACCACACAGGGAGGCAGGGAACACAGTTCTCTCACATGGAGCTAGGGACCACAGTTCCCACACTGGAAGCTAGGGACCACAGTTCCCACAAAGGGAGCCAGGGACCACAGTTCCCCCACAGAGAGGCAGGGACCACACAGGGAGCCAGGGACCACAGTTCCCTCGCAGGGAGCCAGGGACCATAGTTCCCTCACAGGTAGCCAGGGACCACAGTTCCCTCGCAGGGAGCCAGGGACCATAGTTCCCTCACAGGTAGCCAGGGACCACAGGTCCCTCACAGGCAGCCAGGGACCACAGTTCCCTCACAGGTAGCCTGGGACCACAGTTCGCTCACAGGGAGCCAGGGACCATAGTTCCCTCACAGGTAGCCAGGGACCACAGTTCCCTCACAGGGAGCCAGGGACCACAGTTCCCTCATAGGGAGCAAGGGACCACAGTTCCCACACAGAGAGCCAGGGAAAACAATTCCCACACAGAGAGCCAGAGACAACAGTTCTACAGGGAGCCAGAGACCACAGTTCCCCCACAGGGAGCCAGAGACCACAGTTCCCACACAGGGAGCCAGGGAAAACAATTCCCACACAGAGAGCCAGAGACCACAGTTCCCACATAAGGAGCCAGAGACCACAGTTCCCCCACAGGGAGCCGGGGACCACACTTCCCTCACAGGGAGCCAAGGATCACAGTTCCCACACAGGGAGCCAGAGACCACACAGGGAGCCAGGTACCACACAGGGAGCCAGGGACCACAGTTCCCACACAGGAAGCCAGGGACCACAGTTCCCACACAGGAAACCAGGGACCACATAGGGAACCAGAGACCACTGTTCCCACACAAGGAGCCATTGATCACAGTTCCCCCACAGGGAGCCAGGGACAACAGTTCCTACAGAGGGAGCCAGGGAGCACACAGGGAGTCAGTGACCACACAGAGCCCAGGGACCACAGTTCCCTCACAGGTAGCCAGGGACCACACAGGGAGTCATGGACCACAGTTCCCACACAGTGAGCCAGGGACCACACAGGGAGCAAGGGACCACAGTTCCCACACAGGGAGCCAGGGACCACACAGGGTGCCAGGAACCACAGTTACCACAGAGGGAGCCAAAGACCACAGTTCCCACACAGGGAGTCAGGGACCACAGTTCCCTCACAGAGTACCAGAGACCACACAGGGAGCCAGGGACCACAGTTCTCCCACAGGGGGCCAGGGACCACACAGTGAGCCAGGGACCACAGTTTCAACACTGGTAGCCAGGGAACACAGTTCCCACACAGGGGGTCAGGGAAAAAACAGTTCCCACACAGGGAGGCAAGGACCACAGTTCCCACACAGGGAGCCAGGGACCATAGTTCCCTCACAGGTAGCCAGGGACCACAGTTCCCTCACAGGGAGCCAGGGACCACAGTTCCCTCACAGGGAGCAAGGGACCACAGTTCCCACACAGAGAGCCAGAGAAAACAATTCCCACACAGAGAGCCAGAGACAACAGTTCCCCCACAGGGAGCCAGAGACAACAGTTCCGCAGGGAGCCAGAGACCACAGTTCCCCCACAGGGAGCCATAGACCAAAGTTCCCCCACAGGGAGCCAGGGACCGCAGTTCCCACACAGGGAGCCAGGGACCACAGTTCCCACACTGGGAGCCAGGGACCACAGTTCCCACACAGGGAGCCAGGGAATACAATTCTCGCACAGAGAGCCAGAGGCCACAGTTCCCACATAAGGAGCCAGGGACCACAGTTCCCACACAGGGAGCCAGGGAAAACAATTCCCACAAGGAGAGCCAGAGACCACAGTTCCCACATAAGGAACCATAGACCACAGTTCCCCCACAGGGAGCCGGGGATCACACTTCCCTCACAGGGAGCCAGGGATCACAGTTCCCACACAGGGAGCCAGAGACCACACAGAGAGCCAGGTACCACACAGGGAGCCAGGGACCACAGTTCCCACACAGGGAACCAGGGACCACAGTTCCCACACAGGAAACCAGGGACCACACAGGGAACCAGAGACCACAGTTCCCACACAAGGAGCCATTGATCACAGTTCCCCCACAGGGAGCCAGGGACAACAGTTCCTACAGAGGGAGCCAGGGACCACACAGGGAGTCAGTGACCACACAGAGCTCAGGGACCACAGTTCCCTCACAGGTAGCCAGGGACCACACAGGGAGTCAGGGACCACAGTTCCCACACAGTGAGCCAGGGACCACACAGGGAGCCAGGGACCACACAGGGTGCCAGGGACGACAGTTTCCTCATAGGGAGCCAGGGACCACAGTTCCCTCACAGGTAGCAAGGGACCACACAAGGAGCCAGGGACCACACAGGGAACCAGGGACCACACAGGGAGCCAGGGACCACACAGGGAGCCAGGGACCTCAGTTCCCACACAGGGAGCCAGGGATCACAGTTCCCACACATGGAGCGAGGGACCACACATGGAGCCAGAGACCACAGTTCCCACACAAGGAGACAAAGACCACAGTTCCCACACAGGGAGTCAGGGACCACAGTTCCCACACAGGGAGCCAGCGACCACAGTTCTCCCACAGAGTACCAGAGACCACACAGGGAGCCAGAGACCACAGTTCTCCCACAAGGGGCCAGGGACCACACAGTGAGCCAGGGACCACAGTTTCCACACTGGTAGCCAGGGAACACAGTTCCCACACAGGGGGTCAGCGAAAAACAGTTCCCACACAGGGAGGCAAGGACCACAGTTCCCACACAGGGAGCCAGGGATCACAGTTCCCACACAGGGAGCAAAGGACCACAGTTCCCACACAGGGAGTCAGGGACCACATTTCCCACACACTGGTAGCCAGTGACCACAGTTCTTCCACAGGGAGCCAGGGACTACAAAGGGAGCCAGGGACCACACAGGGAGCCAGGGACCACACATAGAGCCAAGGACCTCAGTTCCTACACAGGGAGCCAGGGACCACACAGGGAGCCAGGGACCACACAGGGATCCAGGGCCACAGTTCCCACACAGGGAGCCAGGGACCACATACGGAGCCAGGGACCACACAGGGAGCCAGGGACCACACAGAGAGCAGGGACCACAGTTCCCATACAGGGAGCAAGGGACCACAGTTCCAACACAGGTTGCCAGGGACCAGACAGAGAGCCAGGGACCACACAGAGAGCCAGGGACCATAGTTTCCACTCAGGGAACCAGGGACCACAATTCCCACACAGTGAGCCAGGGACCTCAGTTCCCACACAGGGAGCCAAAAACCACAGTTCCCACACAGGGAGTCAGGGACCACAGTTCCCACACAGGGAGTCAGGGACCACAGTTCCCACACAGGGAGCCAGGGACCACACAGTGAGCCAGGGACCACAGTTCCCACACAGGAAACCAGGGACCACACAGGGAGCCAGGGAACACAGTTCTCGCACATGAAGCCGGAGACCCCAGTTCCCACACAGGCAGCCAGGGACCAAACAGGGAGGCAGGGAACACAGTTCTCTCACATGGAGCCAAGGACCACAGTTCCCACACAGGGAGCCTAGGACCACAGTTCTCCCTCAGGGGGCCTGGGACTACACAGGGAGCCAGGGACCACAGTTCCCACTCCAGAATCTAGGGACCACAGTTCGCATAGAGGGAGCCAAGGGACTAAAGTTCCCACACAGGGAGACAGGAATCACAGTTACCACACAGGGAGCCAAAGACCACAGTTCCTACACAGGGAGTCAGGGACCACAGTTCCCTCACAGAGTACCAGAGACCACACAGGGAGCCAGAGACCACAGTTCTCCCACAGGGGGCCAGGGACCACACAGTGAGCCAGGGACCACAGTTTCAACACTGGTAGCCAGGGAACACCGTTCCCACACAGGGGGTCAGGGAAAAACAGTTCCCACACAGGGAGGCAAGGACCACAGTTCCCACACAGGGAGCCAGGGACCATAGTTCCCTCACAGGTAGCCAGGGACCACAGTTCCCTCACAGGGAGCCAGGGACAACAGTTCCCTCACAGGGAGCAAGGGACCACAGTTCCCACACAGAGAGCCAGGGAAAACAATTCCCACACAGAGAGCCAGAGACAACAGTTCCCCACAGGAAGCCAGAGACAACAGTTCCACAGGGAGCCAGAGACCACAGTTCCCCCACAGGGAGGCAGGGACCACACAGGTAGCCAGGGACCACAGTTCCCCCACAGGGAGGCAGGGACCACACAGGGAGCCAGGGACCACAGTTCCCTCGCAGGGAGCCAGGGACCATAGTTCCCTCACAGGTAGCCACAACCACAGTTCCCTCATAGGTAGCCAGGGACCACAGTTCCCTCACATGTAGCCAGGGACCACAGTTCCCTCACAGGTAGCCAGGGACCACTGTTCCCTCACAGGTAGCCAGGGATCACAGTTCGCTCACAGGGAGCCAGGGACCATAGTTCCCTCACAGGTAGCCAGGGACCACAGTTCCCTCACAGGGAGCCAGGGACCACAGTTACCTCACAGGGAGCAAGAGACCACAGTTCCCACACAGAGAGCCAGGGAAAACAATTCCCACACAGAGAGCCAGAGACCACAGTTCCCCCACAGGGAGCCAGAGACCACAGTTCCCGCACAGGAAACCAGGGACCACACAGGGAGCTAGGGAACACAGTTCTCGCACATGAAGCCGGAGACCCCAGTTCCCACACAGGCAGCCAGGGACCACACAGGGAGGCAGGGAACACAGTTCTCTCACATGGAGCCAAGGACCACAGTTCCCACACAGGGAGCCAAGGACCACAGTTCTCCCTCAGGGGGGCCTGGGACTACACAGGGAGCCAGGGACCACAGTTCCCACACAGGGGGTCAGGGAAAAACAGTTCCCACACAGGGAGGCAAGGACCACAGTTCCCACACAGGGAGCCAGGGACCATAGTTCCCTCACAGGTAGCCAGGGACCACAGTTCTCTCACAGGGAGCCAGGGACCACAGTTCCCTCACAGGGAGCAAGGGACCACAGTTCCCACACAGAGAGCCAGGGAAAACAATTCCCACACAGAGAGCCAGAGACAACAGTTCCCCACAGGAAGCCAGAGACCACAGTTCCCCCAAAGGGAGCCAGAGACCACAGTTCCCCCACAGGGAGCCAGAGACCACAGTTCCCACACAGGGAGCCAGAGGCCACAGTTCCCACACAGGGAGCCAGAGACCACAGTTCCCACACAGGGAGCCAGGGAAAACAATTCCCACACAGAGAGCCAGAGACCACAGTTCCCACATAAGGAGCCAGAGACCACAGTTCCCCATCAGGGAGCCGGGGACCACACTTCCCTCACAGGGAGCCAGAGACCACACAGGGAGCCAGGTACCACATAGGGAACCAGGGACCACAGTTCCCACACAGGGAACCAGGGACCACAGTTCCCACACAGGAAACCAGGGACCACACAGGGAACCAGAGACCACAGTTCCCACACAAGGAGCCATTGATCACAGTTCCCCCACAGGGAGCCAGGGACAACAGTTCCTACAGAGGGAGCCAGGGACCACACAGGGAGTCAGTGATCACACAGAGCCCAGGGACCACAGTTCCCTCACAGGTAGCCAGGGACCACACAGGGAGTCATGGACCACAGTTCACACACAGTGAGCCAGGGACCACACAGGGAGCAAGGGACCACAGTTCCCACACAGGGAGCCAGGGACCACACAGGGTGCCAGGGACGACAGTTTCCTCATAGGGAGCCAGGGACCACAGTTCCCTCACAGGTAGCAAGGGACCACACAGGGAGCCAGGGACCACACAGGGAACCAGGGACCACACAGGGAGCCAGGGACCACACAAGGAGCCAGGGACCACAGTTCCCACACAGGGAGCCAGGGATCACAGTTCCCACACATGGAGCGAGGGACCACACATGGAGCCAGGGACCACAGTTCCCACACAAGGAGACAAAGACCACAGTTCCCACACAGGGAGTCAGGGACCACAGTTCCCACACAGGCAGCCAGCGACCACAGTTCTCCCACAGAGTACCAGAGACCACACAGGGAGCCATGGACCACAGTTCTCCCACAGGGGGCCAGGGACCACACAGTGAGCCAGGGACCACAGTTTCCACACTGGTAGCCAGGGAACACAGTTCCCACACATGGGGTCAGCGAAAAACAGTTCCCACACAGGGAGCCAGGGATCACAGTTCCTACACAGGGAGCCAAGGACCACAGTTCCCACACAGGGAGTCAGGGACCACATTTCCCATACACTGGTAGCCAGTGACCACAGAGAGCCAGAGAGGGACCACACACACGGAGCCAGTGACCACAGTTCCCACACAGAGAACCAGGGACTACACAGAGAGCCAGGGACCACAGTTCCCACACGGAGAGCCAGGGACCACACAGGGATCCCGGGACCACACAGGGAGCCAGGAACCACAGTTTCCTCACAGGGAGCCAGGGACCATAGTTCCCACACAGAGATCCAGGGACCACACAGGTCGCCAGGGACCTCACAGGTAACCAGGGACCACAGTTCCCCCACAGGGAGCCAGGGACCACAGTTCCCTCACATAGAGCCAGGGATCACAGTTCCCCCAAAGGGAGCCAGAGACCTCAGTTCCCTCACATAGAGCCAGGGACCACACAAGCAGCCAGGGACCACACAGGGAACCAGGACCATAGTTCACTCACAGGGAGCCAGGGACCACAGTTCCCAAACAGGGAGCCAGGGACCACACAGAGAGTCAGGGGCTACAGTTCCCACGCAGAGAACCAGGGACCACACAGGTAGCCATAGACCACAGTTCTCACACAGGGAATCAGAGGCCAGTGATCCCCCTACAGAGAGGCAAGGACCACACAGGGAACCAGGGACCACAGTTCCGACATAGAGTGCAACGGACCACACTGGAAGCCAGGGACCACACAGGGAGCCAGGGACCACAGTTCCCCCCACTTGGAACCAAGGACCTCAGTTCCCTCACATAGAGCCAGGGACCACACAGGTAGTTAGGCACCACAGTTCCCCCAGAGGGAGCCAAGGACCTCAGTTCCCTCACATAGAGCCAGGGACCGCACAAGTAGCCAGGGACCTCACAGGTAGCCAGGGACCACAGTTCTCTCACAAGGAGCCAGAGACCAAAGTTCCCAAACAAGGAGCCAAGGACCACAATTTCTACAAAGGGAGCCAGGGACCACACAGGGAGCCAGGACCATAGTTCACTCACAGAGAGCCAGGACCATAGTTCACTCACAGAGAGCCAGGACCATAGTTCTCTCACAAGGAGCCAGAGACCAAAGTTCCCAAACAAGGAGCCAAGGACCACAATTTCTACAAAGGGAGCCAGGGACCACACAGGGAGCCAGGGACCACACAGGGAGCCAGGGACCACACAGGGAGCCAGGGACCACACAGGGATCCAGGGACCACAGTTCCCATACAGGGAGCCAGGGACCACATAGGGAACCAGGGACGACACAGGGAGCCAGGGACAACACTTTTCTCACAGAGAGCCAGAGACCACAGTTCCCACACAGAGAGCCAGGGACCACACAGGGAGCCAGGGACTACAGTTCCCACACTGAGAGCCAGGGACCACACACGGAGCCAGGAACCACAGTTCCCACACAGAGAACCAGGGACCACACAGAGAGCTAGGGACCACAGTTCCCACACGTAGAGCCAGGGACCACACAGGGAGCCCGGACCACACAGGGAGCCAGGAACCACAATTTCCTCACAGGGAGCCAGGGACCACAGTTCCCACACAGAGATCCAGGGACCACACAGGAAGCCAGGGACCTCACAGGTAGCCAGGGACCACAGTTCCCCCACAGGGAGCCAGGGTCCTCAGTTCCCTCACATAGAAAAAGGGACCACACAAGGAGCCAGGGACCACACAGGGAGGCAGGACCATAGTTCACACACTGGGAGCCAGGGACCACAGTTTCCACACAGGGAGCCAATGAAAACAAGTCACAAACAGAGAGCCAGGGCCCACAGTTCCCACAAAGGGACCCAGGGCCCACAGTTCCCCCACAGGGAGCCAGGGCCCACAGTTCCCACACAGGGAGCCAGGGCCCACAGTTCCCACACAGGGAGCCAGAGGCCAGAGTTCCCACACAGGGAGCCAGAGGCCACAGTTCCCACACAGGGAGCCAGGGCCCACAGTTCCCACAAAGGGAGCCAGGGCCCACAGTTCCCACACAGGGAGCCAGAGGCCACAGTTCCCACACAGGGAGCCAGAGGCCACAGTTCCCACACAGGGAGCCAGGGCCCACAGTTCCCACACAGGGAATCAGGGACCACACAGAGAGCCATGGACCACAGTTCACACACAAGAAGCCAGGGACCACACAGGGAGGCAGGGAACACAGTTCTCTCACATGGAGCTAGGGACCACAGTTCCCACACTGGAAGCTAGGGACCACAGTTCCCACAAAGGGAGCCAGGGACCACAGTTCCCCCACAGAGAGGCAGGGACCACACAGGGAGCCAGGGACCACAGTTCCCTCGCAGGGAGCCAGGGACCATAGTTCCCTCACAGGTAGCCAGGGACCACAGTTCCCTCGCAGGGAGCCAGGGACCATAGTTCCCTCACAGGTAGCCAGGGACCACAGGTCCCTCACAGGCAGCCAGGGACCACAGTTCCCTCACAGGTAGCCTGGGACCACAGTTCGCTCACAGGGAGCCAGGGACCATAGTTCCCTCACAGGTAGCCAGGGACCACAGTTCCCTCACAGGGAGCCAGGGACCACAGTTCCCTCATAGGGAGCAAGGGACCACAGTTCCCACACAGAGAGCCAGGGAAAACAATTCCCACACAGAGAGCCAGAGACAACAGTTCTACAGGGAGCCAGAGACCACAGTTCCCCCACAGGGAGCCAGAGACCACAGTTCCCACACAGGGAGCCAGGGAAAACAATTCCCACACAGAGAGCCAGAGACCACAGTTCCCACATAAGGAGCCAGAGACCACAGTTCCCCCACAGGGAGCCGGGGACCACACTTCCCTCACAGGGAGCCAAGGATCACAGTTCCCACACAGGGAGCCAGAGACCACACAGGGAGCCAGGTACCACACAGGGAGCCAGGGACCACAGTTCCCACACAGGAAGCCAGGGACCACAGTTCCCACACAGGAAACCAGGGACCACATAGGGAACCAGAGACCACTGTTCCCACACAAGGAGCCATTGATCACAGTTCCCCCACAGGGAGCCAGGGACAACAGTTCCTACAGAGGGAGCCAGGGAGCACACAGGGAGTCAGTGACCACACAGAGCCCAGGGACCACAGTTCCCTCACAGGTAGCCAGGGACCACACAGGGAGTCATGGACCACAGTTCCCACACAGTGAGCCAGGGACCACACAGGGAGCAAGGGACCACAGTTCCCACACAGGGAGCCAGGGACCACACAGGGTGCCAGGAACCACAGTTACCACAGAGGGAGCCAAAGACCACAGTTCCCACACAGGGAGTCAGGGACCACAGTTCCCTCACAGAGTACCAGAGACCACACAGGGAGCCAGGGACCACAGTTCTCCCACAGGGGGCCAGGGACCACACAGTGAGCCAGGGACCACAGTTTCAACACTGGTAGCCAGGGAACACAGTTCCCACACAGGGGGTCAGGGAAAAACAGTTCCCACACAGGGAGGCAAGGACCACAGTTCCCACACAGGGAGCCAGGGACCATAGTTCCCTCACAGGTAGCCAGGGACCACAGTTCCCTCACAGGGAGCCAGGGACCACAGTTCCCTCACAGGGAGCAAGGGACCACAGTTCCCACACAGAGAGCCAGAGAAAACAATTCCCACACAGAGAGCCAGAGACAACAGTTCCCCCACAGGGAGCCAGATACAACAGTTCCGCAGGGAGCCAGAGACCACAGTTCCCCCACAGGGAGCCATAGACCAAAGTTCCCCCACAGGGAGCCAGGGACCGCAGTTCCCACACAGGGAGCCAGGGACCACAGTTCCCACACTGGGAGCCAGGGACCACAGTTCCCACACAGGGAGCCAGGGAATACAATTCTCGCACAGAGAGCCAGAGGCCACAGTTCCCACATAAGGAGCCAGGGACCACAGTTCCCACACAGGGAGCCAGGGAAAACAATTCCCACAAGGAGAGCCAGAGACCACAGTTCCCACATAAGGAACCATAGACCACAGTTCCCCCACAGGGAGCCGGGGATCACACTTCCCTCACAGGGAGCCAGGGATCACAGTTCCCACACAGGGAGCCAGAGACCACACAGAGAGCCAGGTACCACACAGGGAGCCAGGGACCACAGTTCCCACACAGGGAACCAGGGACCACAGTTCCCACACAGGAAACCAGGGACCACACAGGGAACCAGAGACCACAGTTCCCACACAAGGAGCCATTGATCACAGTTCCCCCACAGGGAGCCAGGGACAACAGTTCCTACAGAGGGAGCCAGGGACCACACAGGGAGTCAGTGACCACACAGAGCTCAGGGACCACAGTTCCCTCACAGGTAGCCAGGGACCACACAGGGAGTCAGGGACCACAGTTCCCACACAGTGAGCCAGGGACCACACAGGGAGCCAGGGACCACACAGGGTGCCAGGGACGACAGTTTCCTCATAGGGAGCCAGGGACCACAGTTCCCTCACAGGTAGCAAGGGACCACACAAGGAGCCAGGGACCACACAGGGAACCAGGGACCACACAGGGAGCCAGGGACCACACAGGGAGCCAGGGACCTCAGTTCCCACACAGGGAGCCAGGGATCACAGTTCCCACACATGGAGCGAGGGACCACACATGGAGCCAGAGACCACAGTTCCCACACAAGGAGACAAAGACCACAGTTCCCACACAGGGAGTCAGGGACCACAGTTCCCACACAGGGAGCCAGCGACCACAGTTCTCCCACAGAGTACCAGAGACCACACAGGGAGCCAGAGACCACAGTTCTCCCACAAGGGGCCAGGGACCACACAGTGAGCCAGGGACCACAGTTTCCACACTGGTAGCCAGGGAACACAGTTCCCACACAGGGGGTCAGCGAAAAACAGTTCCCACACAGGGAGGCAAGGACCACAGTTCCCACACAGGGAGCCAGGGATCACAGTTCCCACACAGGGAGCAAAGGACCACAGTTCCCACACAGGGAGTCAGGGACCACATTTCCCACACACTGGTAGCCAGTGACCACAGTTCTTCCACAGGGAGCCAGGGACTACAAAGGGAGCCAGGGACCACACAGGGAGCCAGGGACCACACATGGAGCCAAGGACCTCAGTTCCTACACAGGGAGCCAGGGACCACACAGGGAGCCAGGGACCACACAGGGATCCAGGGCCACAGTTCCCACACAGGGAGCCAGGGACCACATACGGAGCCAGGGACCACACAGGGAGCCAGGGACCACACAGAGAGCAGGGACCACAGTTCCCATACAGGGAGCAAGGGACCACAGTTCCAACACAGGTTGCCAGGGACCAGACAGAGAGCCAGGGACCACACAGAGAGCCAGGGACCATAGTTTCCACTCAGGGAACCAGGGACCACAATTCCCACACAGTGAGCCAGGGACCTCAGTTCCCACACAGGGAGCCAAAAACCACAGTTCCCACACAGGGAGTCAGGGACCACAGTTCCCACACAGGGAGTCAGGGACCACAGTTCCCACACAGGGAGCCAGGGACCACACAGTGAGCCAGGGACCACAGTTCCCACACTGGTAGCAAGGGACCACAGTTCCCACACAGGGAGCCAGGGACAACAGTTCCCACACATGGAACCAGGGATCACAGTTCCCCCACAGGGAGATAAAGACCACAGTTCCCACACAGGGAGTCAGGGACCACAGTTCCCACACATGGAGCCAGGGACTACAGTTCCCACACAGGGAGGTAGGGACCACAGTTCCCACACAGAGAGCCAGGGACCACACAGGGAGCCAGGGACCACACTTTCCTCACAGGGAGCCAGGGACCATAGTTCCCACACAGAGAGCCAGGGACCACACACACGGAGCCAGTGACCACAGTTCCCACACAGAGAACCAGGGACTACACAGAGAGCCAGGGACCACAGTTCCCACACGGAGAGCCAGGGACCACACAGGGAGCCCGGGACCAAACAGGGAGCCAGGAACCACAGTTTCCTCACAGGGAGCCAGGGACCATAATTCCCACACAGAGATCCAGGGACCACACAGGACGCCAGGGACCTCACAGGTAGCCAGGGACTACAGTTCCCCCACAAGGAGCCAGGGACCACAGTTCCCTCAAGGAGAGCCAGGGACCACACAGGGAGCCTGGGACCACACAGGGAGCCAGGAACCACAGTTTCCTCACAGGGAGCCAGGGACCATAGTTCCCACACAGAGATCCAGGGACCACACAGGAAGCCAGGGACCTCACAGGTAGCCAGGGACTACAGTTCCCCCACAGGGAGCCAGGGACCACAGTTCCCTCACGGAGAGCCAGGGACCACACAGGGAGCCCGGGAGCACACAGGTAGCCAGGGACTACAGTTCCCTCACAGGGAGCCAGGGACCACAGTTCCCTCACATAGAGCCAGGGATCACAGTTCCCCCACAGGGAGCCAGGGACCTCAGTTCCTTCACATAGAGCCAGGGACCACACAAGCAGCCAGGGACCAAACAGGGAGCCAGGACCATAGTTCACTCACAGGGAGCCAGGGACCACAGTTCCCAAACAGGGAGCCAGGGACCACACAGAGAGTCAGGGGCTACAGTTCCCACGCAGAGAACCAGAGACCACACAGGTAGCCATAGACCACAGTTCTCACACAGGGAATCAGAGGCCAGTGATCCCCCTACAGATAGCCAAGGACCACACAGGGAACCAGGGACCACAGTTCCGACATAGAGTGCCACGGACCACACAGGAAGCCAGGAACCACACAGGGAGCCAGGGACCACAGTTCCCCCCACATGGAACCAAGGACCTCAGTTCCCTCACATAGAGCCAGGGACCACACAGGTAGCTAGGTACCACAGTTCCCCCAGAGGGAGCCAAGGACCTTAGTTCCCTCACATAGAGCCAGGGACCGCACAAGTAGCCAGGGACCACACAGGGATCCAGGACCATAGTTCACTCACAGAGAGCCAGGACCATAGTTCACTCACAGGGAGCCAGAGACCAAAGTTCCCAAACAAGGAGCCAAGGACCACAATTTCTACAAAGGGAGCCAGGGACCACACAGGGAGCCAGGGACCACACAGGAATCCAGGGACCACAGTTCCCACACAGGGAGCCAGGGACCACACAGGGAGCCAGGGACCACACTTTTCTCACAGAGAGCCAGAGACCACAGTTCCCACACAGAGAGCCAGGTACCACACAGGGAGCCAGGGACCACACAGAGAGCCAGGGACCACAGTTCCAACACAGAGAGCCAGGGACCACACAGGGAGCCAGGGACTACAGTTCCCACACAGAGAACCAGGGACCACACACAGAGCTAGGGACCACAGTTCCCACACGTAGAGCCAGGGACCACACAGGGAGCCCGGACCACACAGGGAGCCAGGAACCACAATTTCCTCAAAAGGAGCCAGGGACCATAGTTCCCACACAGTTCCAGGGACCACACAGGAAGCCAGGGACCTCATAGGTAGCTAGGGACCACAGTTCCCCCACAGGGAGCCAGGGTCCTCAGTTCCCTCACATAGAGAAAGGGACCACACAAGGAGCCAGGGACCACACAGGGAGGCAGGACCAAAGTTCCCACACAGGGAATCAGGGACCACACAGAGAGCCATGGACCACAGTTCACACACAAGAAGCCAGGGACCACACAGGGAGGCAGGGAACACAGTTCTCTCACATGGAGCCAGGGACCACAGTTCCCACACAGTGAGCCAACGACCACAGTTCTCCCTCAGGGGACCTGGGACTACACAGACAGCCAGGGACCACAGTACCCACACTGGAAGCTAGGGACCACAGTTTCCACAGATGGAGCCAGGGACCATAGTTCCCACACAGGGAGGCAAGTACTACAGTTCCCACACAGAGAGCCAGGGATCACAGCTCCCACACATGGAGCCAGGGACCACACAGGGAGCCAAGGACCACAGTTCCCACACAGGGAGCCAAATACCTCAGTTCCTACACAGGGAGTCAGGGACCACAGTTCCCACATAGGGAGCCAGGGACCACACAGGGAGCCAAGGACCACAGTTCCCACACAGGGAGCCAGGGACCACAGTTCTCACACAGGGAGCAAAGGACCACACTTCCCACACAGGGAGCCATGGACCACTGTTCTCCCACAGGAGGCCAAGGACCCCACAGTGAGGCATGGACCACAGTTCCCACACAGGTAGCCGGGAACCACAGTTCCTACACAGGGAGTCAGGGACCACAGTTCCCACACAGGGAGCCAGGGATCACAGTTCCCACACAGGGAGACAAAGACCACAGTTCCCACACAGGGAGTCAGGGACCAGAGTTCCCACACTGGGAGCCAATGACCACAGTTCTCCCACAGGGAACCAGGGACTACAAAGGGAGCCAGGGACCACACAGGGAGCCAGGGACCACACAGGGAGCCAGGGACCACAGTTCCCACACAGTGAGCCAGGGACCACACAGGGAGCCAGAGAACACGGTTCTCTCACAAGAAGCCAGGGACCACAATTTCCACAAAGGGAGCCAGGGACCACACAGGGATCCAGGGACCACAGTTCCCACACAGGGAGCCAGGGACCACATAGGGAACCAGGGACGGCACAGGGAGCCAGGGACCACACAGAGTGCCAGGGACCACAGTTAACATACAGGAAGTCAGGGACCACAGTTCACACACAGGTTGCCAGGGACCAAACACGGAGCCAGGGACCACACATTGACCCAGGGAGCAAACAGGGAGCCAAGGACCACACAGGGAATCAGGGACCATAGTTTCCACTCAGATAACCAGGGACCACAGTTCCCACACAGGGAGCCAGGGACCACAGTTCCCACACAGTGAGCCAGGGACCACACAAGGAGACAAGGACAACACTTTCCTCACAGGGAGCCAGGGATCACAGTTCCCACACAGGGAGCCAGGGACCTTACAGGCAGCCAGGGACTACAGTTCCCACACAGAGAGCCAGGAACCACTCACGAAGCCTGGGACCACAGTTCCCACACAGAGAACCAGGGACCACACAGAGCCAGGGACCACAATTCCCACACGGAGAGCCAGGGACCACACAGGGAGCCAGGGACCGCAAAGGGAGCTAGGAACCACAGTTTCCTCACAGGAAGCCAGGGACCACAGTTCCCACACAGAGATCCAGGGACCACAAAGGAAGCCAGGGACCTCACAGGTAGCCAGGGAGCAAGGGACCTCAGTTCCCTCACATAGAGTCAGGGATCACAGTTCCCCCACAGGGAACCAGGGACCTCAGTTCCCTCACATAGAGCCAGGGACCACACAAGCAGCCAGGGACCACACAGGGAGCCAGGACCATAGTTCACTCATAGGGAGCCAGGGACCACAGTTCCCAAACAGGGAGCCAGGGACCACACAGAGAGCCAGGGGCTACAGTTCCCAAACAGAGAGCCAAGGACCACACCGGGAACCAGGGACCACAGTTCCGACACAGAGAGCCAGGGACCACACAGGAAGCCAGGTACCACGCAGGGAGCCAGGGACTACAGTTCCCCCCACATGGAACCAAGGACCTCAGTTCCCTCACATAGAGCCAGGGACCACAAACGTAGCTAGGTACCACAGTTCCCCCACAGGGAGCAAGGGACCTTAGTTCCCGCACATAGAGCCAGGGACCACACAAGGAGCCATAGACCACACAGGGAGCCAGGACCATAGTTCACTCACAGGGAGCCAGGACCATAGTTCACTCACAGGGAGCCTGGACCATAGTTCACTCACAGGGAGCCAGGGACCAAAGTTCCCAAACAAGGAGCCAAGGACCACAATTCCCACAAAGGGAGCCAGGGACCACACAGGGAGCCAGGGACTACACAGAGAGCAAGGGACCACACAGGGATCCAGGAACCACAGTTCCCACACAGGGAGCCAGGGATCACATAGAAAGCCAGGGACGACACAGGGTGCCAGTGACCACACAGAGAGCCAGGGACCACAGTTCCCCCACATGGAGCCAAGGACCTCAGTTCCCTCACATAGAGCCAGGGACCACACAGGTAGCCAGGTACCCCAGTTCCCCCACACGGAGTTAGGGACCTCAATTCCCTCACATAGAGCCAGGGACCACACAAAGAGCCAGGGACCACACAAGGAGCCAGGACCATAGTTCACTCACAGGGAGCCAGGAACCAAAGTTCCCAAACAAGAAGCCAAGGACCACACAGGGAGCCAGGGGCCACAGTTCCCACACAGGGAACCAGGGACCACACAGGGAGCCATAGACCACAGTTCCCACACAGAGAGCCAGAGGCCACATTTTCCACTACAGAGAGCCAGGGGCCACAGTTCCCACACAGGGAACCAGGGGCCACACAGGGAGCCATAGACCACAGTTCCCACACAGAGAGCCAGAGGCCACATTTTCCACTACAGAGAGCCAAGGACCACAGTTCCACACAGGAAGCCAGGGACCACACAAGGAGCTAGGGAAACAGAGTTCTCTCACAGGGAGCCAGGCACCACAGTTACAATACTGGGGACCAGGGACCACACAGGGAGCCAGGGACCACACTTTCCTCACAGGGAGCCAGGGACCACAGTTCCCACACAGAGAGCCAGGGACCACACAGGGAGCCAGGGACTACAGTTCACACACAGAGAGCCAGGGACCACACACACGGAGCCAGGGACCACAGTTCCCACACAGAGAACCAGGGACCACACAGAGAGCCAGGGACCACAGTTCCCGCACGTAGAGCCAGGGACCACACAGGGAGCCCGGGACCACACAGGGAGCCAGGAACCACAATTTCCTCACAGGGAGCCAGGGACCACAGGTCCCACACAGAGATCCAGGGACCACACAGGAAGCCAGGGACCTCACAGGTAGCCAGGGACCACAGTTCCCCCCACATGGAGCCAAGGACCTCAGTTCCCTCACATAGAGCCAGGGACTACACGGGTAGCTATGTACCACAGTTCCCCCCACATGGAGCCAGGGACCTCAGTTCCCTCACATAGAGCCAGGGACCACACAAGGAGCCAGGAACATAGTTCACTCACAGGGAGCCAGGACCATAGTTCACTCACAGGGAGCCAGGGACCAAAGTTCCCAAACAAGGAGCCAAAAACCACAATTCCCACTAAGGGAGCCAGGGACCACACAGGAATCCAGGGACTACAGTTCCCACACAGAGAGCCAGGGACCACATAGGGAGCCAGGGACGACACAGGGAGCCAGGGACCACACAGAGAGCCAGGGACCACAGTTCCACCACATGGAGCCAAGGACCTCAGTTCCCTCACATAGAGCCAAGGACCACACAGGTAGCCAGGTACCCCAGTTCCCCACAGGGAGCCAGGTTCCACAGTTACAATACAGGGAGCCATGGGACCACACACGGAGCCAGGGACCACAGTTGCCACACAGGGAGCCCCTGACAACACAGGGAGCCAGGAACTACAATTTCCTCACAGGGAGCCAGGGACCACAGTTCCCACACCGAGATGCAGGGACCACACAGGAAGCCAGGGACCTCACACGTAGCCAGGGACCACAGTTCCCCCACAGGGAGCCTGGGACCTCAGTTCCCTCACATAGAGCCAGGGATCACAGTTCCCGCACAGGGAGCCAGGGATCTCAATTCCCTCACATGAAGCCAGGGACCACACAAGGAGCCAGGGACCACACAGGGAGCCAGGACCATAGTTCACTCACAGGGAGCCAGGGACCACAGTTCCAAAACAAGGATCGAAGGACCACACAGGGAGCCAAGGGCCACAGTTCCCACACAGGGAACCAGGGATCTCACAGGTAGCCAGGGACCACAGTTCCCCCCACATGGAGCCAAAGACCTCAGTTCCCTCACATAGAGCCAGGGACTACACGGGTAGCTATGTACCACAGTTCCCCCACATGGAGCCAGGGACCTCAGTTCCCTCACATAGAGCCAGGGACCACACAAGGAGCCAGGGACCCCACAAGGAGCCAGGAACATAGTTCACTCACAGGGAGCCAGGACCATAGTTCACTCACAGGGAGCCAGGGACCAAAGTTCCCAAACAAGGAGCCAAGGACCACAATTCCCACTAAGGGAGCCAGGGACCACACAGGAATCCAGGGACCACACAGGGATCCAGGGACTACAGTTCCCACACAGAAAGCCAGGGACCACATAGGGAGCCAGGGACGACACAGGGAGCCAGGGACCACACAGAGAGCCAGGGACCACAGTTCCACCACATGGAGCCAAGGACCTCAGTTCCCTCACATAGAGCCAAGGACCACACAGGTAGCCAGGTACCCCAGTTCCCCACAGGGAGCCAGGTTCCACAGTTACAATACAGGGAGCCATGGGACCACACACGGAGCCAGGTACCACAGTTCCCACACAGGGAGCCCCTGACAACACAGGGAGCCAGGGACCACACAGGGATCCAGGGACCACACAGGGATCCAGGGACCACAGTTCCCACACAGGGAGCCAGGGACCACAAAGGAAGCCAGGGACCTCACAGGTAGCCAGGGAGCAAGGGACCTCAGTTCCCTCACATAGAGTCAGGGATCACAGTTCCCCCACAGGGAACCAGGGACCTCAGTTCCCTCACATAGAGCCAGGGACCACACAAGCAGCCAGGGACCACACAGGGAGCCAGGACCATAGTTCACTCATAGGGAGCCAGGGACCACAGTTCCCAAACAGGGAGCCAGGGACCACACAGAGAGCCAGGGGCTACAGTTCCCAAACAGAGAGCCAAGGACCACACCGGGAACCAGGGACCACAGTTCCGACACAGAGAGCCAGGGACCACACAGGAAGCCAGGTACCACGCAGGGAGCCAGGGACTACAGTTCCCCCCACATGGAACCAAGGACCTCAGTTCCCTCACATAGAGCCAGGGACCACAAACGTAGCTAGGTACCACAGTTCCCCCACAGGGAGCAAGGGACCTTAGTTCCCGCACATAGAGCCAGGGACCACACAAGGAGCCATAGACCACACAGGGAGCCAGGACCATAGTTCACTCACAGGGAGCCAGGACCATAGTTCACTCACAGGGAGCCTGGACCATAGTTCACTCACAGGGAGAAAGGGACCAAAGTTCCCAAACAAGGAGCCAAGGACCACAATTCCCACAAAGGGAGCCAGGGACCACACAGGGAGCCAGGGACTACACAGGGAGCAAGGGACCACACAGGGATCCAGGAACCACAGTTCCCACACAGGGAGCCAGGGATCACATAGAAAGCCAGGGACGACACAGGGTGCCAGTGACCACACAGAGAGCCAGGGACCACAGTTCCCCCACATGGAGCCAAGGACCTCAGTTCCCTCACATAGAGCCAGGGACCACACAGGTAGCCAGGTACCCCAGTTCCCCCACACGGAGTTAGGGACCTCAATTCCCTCACATAGAGCCAGGGACCACACAAAGAGCCAGGGACCACACAAGGAGCCAGGACCATAGTTCACTCACAGGGAGCCAGGAACCAAAGTTCCCAAACAAGAAGCCAAGGACCACACAGGGAGCCAGGGGCCACAGTTCCCACACAGGGAACCAGGGACCACACAGGGAGCCATAGACCACAGTTCCCACACAGAGAGCCAGAGGCCACATTTTCCACTACAGAGAGCCAGGGGCCACAGTTCCCACACAGGGAACCAGGGGCCACACAGGGAGCCATAGACCACAGTTCCCACACAGAGAGCCAGAGGCCACATTTTCCACTACAGAGAGCCAAGGACCACAGTTCCACACAGGATGCCAGGGACCACACAAGGAGCTAGGGAAACAGAGTTCTCTCACAGGGAGCCAGGCACCACAGTTACAATACTGGGGGCCAGGGACCACACAGGGAGCCAGGGACCACACTTTCCTCACAGGGAGCCAGGGACCACAGTTCCCACACAGAGAGCCAGGGACCACACAGGGAGCCAGGGACTACAGTTCCCACACAGAGAGCCAGGGACCACACACACGGAGCCAGGGACCACAGTTCCCACACAGAGAACCAGGACCACACAGAGAGCCAGGGACCACAGTTCCCGCACGTAGAGCCAGGGACCACACAGGGAGCCCGGGACCACACAGGGAGCCAGGAACCACAATTTCCTCACAGGGAGCCAGGGACCACAGTTCCCACACAGAGATCCAGGGACCACACAGGAAGCCAGGGACCTCACAGGTAGCCAGGGACCACAGTTCCCCCCACATGGAGCCAAGGACCTCAGTTCCCTCACATAGAGCCAGGGACTACACGGGTAGCTATGTACCACAGTTCCCCCCACATGGAGCCAGGGACCTCAGTTCCCTCACATAGAGCCAGGGACCACACAAGGAGCCAGGAACATAGTTCACTCACAGGGAGCCAGGACCATAGTTCACTCACAGGGAGCCAGGGACCAAAGTTCCCAAACAAGGAGCCAAAAACCACAATTCCCACTAAGGGAGCCAGGGACCACACAGGAATCCAGGGACTACAGTTCCCACACAGAGAGCCAGGGACCACATAGGGAGCCAGGGACGACACAGGGAGCCAGGGACCACACAGAGAGCCAGGGACCACAGTTCCACCACATGGAGCCAAGGACCTCAGTTCCCTCACATGGAGCCAAGGACCACACAGGTAGCCAGGTACCCCAGTTCCCCACAGGGAGCCAGGTTCCACAGTTACAATACAGGGAGCCATGGGACCACACACGGAGCCAGGGACCACAGGTGCCCCACAGGGAGCCCCTGACAACACAGGGAGCCAGGAACTACAATTTCCTCACAGGGAGCCAGGGACCACAGTTCCCACACCGAGATGCAGGGACCACACAGGAAGGCAGGGACCTCACACGTAGCCAGGGACCACAGTTCCCCCACAGGGAGCCTGGGACCTCAGTTCCCTCACATAGAGCCAGGGACCACAGTTCCCCCCACATGGAGCCAAAGACCTCAGTTCCCTCACAAAGAGCCAGGGACCAGACAAGGAGCCAGGGACCACACAAGGAGCCAGGAACATAGTTCACTCACAGGGAGCCAGGACCATAGTTCACTCACAGGGAGCCAGGGACCAAAGTTCCCAAACAAGGAGCCAAGGACCACAATTCCCACTAAGGGAGCCAGGGACCACACAGGAATCCAGGGACCACACAGGGATCCAGGGACTACAGTTCCCACACAGAAAGCCAGGGACCACATAGGGAGCCAGGGACGACACAGGGAGCCAGGGACCACACAGAGAGCCAGGGACCACAGTTCCACCACATGGAGCCAAGGACCTCAGTTCCCTCACATAGAGCCAAGGACCACACAGGTAGCCAGGTACCCCAGTTCCCCACAGGGAGCCAGGTTCCACAGTTACAATACAGGGAGCCATGGGACCACACACGGAGCCAGGGACCACAGTTCCCACACAGGGAGCCCCTGACAACACAGGGAGCCAGGGACCACACAGGGATCCAGGGACCACACAGGGATCCAGGGACCACTGTTCCCACACAGGGAGCCAGGGATCACATAGAAAGCCAGGGATGACACAGGGAGCCAGTGACCACACAGAGAGCCAGGGACCACAGTTCCCTCACATAGAGCCTGGGACCACACAGGTAGCCAGGTACCCCAGTTCCCCCACAGGGAGTTAGGGACCTCAATTCCCTCACATTGAGCCAGGGACCACACAAAGAGCCAGGGACCACACAAGGAGCCAGGACCATAGTTCACTCACAGGGAGCCAGGAACCAAAGTTCCCAAACAAGAAGCCAAGGACCACACAGGGAGCCAGGGGACACAGTTCCCACACAGTGAACCAGGGACCACACAGGGAGCCATAGAACACAGTTTCCACACAGAGAGCCAGAGGCCACATTTTCCACTACAGAGAGCCAGGGGCCACAGTTCCCACACAGGGAACCAGGGACCACACAGGGAGCCATAGACCACAGTTCCCACACAGAGAGCCAGAGGCCACATTTTCCACTACAGAGAGCCAAGGACCACACAGGGAGCCAAGGACCACAGTTCCACACAGGAAGCCAGGGACCACACAAGGAGCTAGGGGAACAGAGTTCTCTCACAGGGAGCCAGGCACCAGTTACAATACAGGGGGCCAGGGACCACACAGGGAGCCAGGGACTACAGTTCCCACACAGAGAGCCAGGGACTACACACACGGAGCCAGGGACCACAGTTCCCACACAGAGAACCAGGGACCACACAGAGAGCCAGGGACCACAGTTCCCGCACGTAGAGCCAGGGACCACACAGGGAGCCCGGGACCACACAGGGAGCCAGGATTCACAATTTCCTCACAGGGAGCCAGGGACCACAGTTCCCACACAGAGATCCAGGGACCACACAGGAAGCCAGGGACCTCACAGGTAGCCAGGGACCACAGTTTCCCCCACATGGAGCCAGGGACTACACGGATAGCTAGGTACCACAGTTCCCCCACATGGAGCCAGGGACCTCAGTTCCCTCACATAGAGCCAGGGACCACACAAGGAGCCAGGGACCACACAAGGAGCCAGGACCATAGTTCACTCACAGGGAGCCAGGACCATAGTTCACTCACAGGGAGCCAGGACCATAGTTCACTCACAGGGAGCCAGGGACCAAAGTTCCCAAACAAGGAGCCAAGGACCACAATTCCCACTAAGGGAGCCAGGGACCACACAGGAATCCATGGACCACACAGGGATCCAGGGACTACAGTTCCCACGCAGAGAGCCAGGGACCACATAGGGAGCCAGGGACGACACAGGGAGCCAGGGACCACACAGAGAGCCAGGGACCACAGTTCCACCACATGGAGCCAAGGACCTCAGTTCCCTCACATAGAGCCAAGGACCACACAGGTAGCCAGGTACCCCAGTTCCCCACAGGGAGCCAGGTTCCACAGTTACAATACAGGGAGCCATGGGACCACACACGGAGCCAGGGACCACAGTTCCCACACAGGGAGCCCCTGACAACACAGGGAGCCAGGGACCACACAGGGATCCAGGGACCACACAGGGATCCAGGGACCACTGTTCCCACACAGGGAGCCAGGGATCACATAGAAAGCCAGGGACGACACAGGGAGCCAGTGACCACACAGAGAGCCAGGGACCACAGTTCCCTCACATAGAGCCTGGGACCACACAGGTAGCCAGGTACCCCAGTTCCCCCACAGGGAGTTAGGGACCTCAATTCCCTCACATTGAGCCAGGGACCACACAAAGAGCCAGGGACCACACAAGGAGCCAGGACCATAGTTCACTCACAGGGAGCCAGGAACCAAAGTTCCCAAACAAGAAGCCAAGGACCACACAGGGAGCCAGGGGACACAGTTCCCACACAGTGAACCAGGGACCACACAGGGAGCCATAGAACACAGTTTCCACACAGAGAGCCAGAGGCCACATTTTCCACTACAGAGAGCCAGGGGCCACAGTTCCCACACAGGGAACCAGGGACCACACAGGGAGCCATAGACCACAGTTCCCACACAGAGAGCCAGAGGCCACATTTTCCACTACAGAGAGCCAAGGACCACACAGGGAGCCAAGGACCACAGTTCCACACAGGAAGCCAGGGACCACACAAGGAGCTAGGGGAACAGAGTTCTCTCACAGGGAGCCAGGCACCAGTTACAATACAGGGGGCCAGGGACCACACAGGGAGCCAGGGACTACAGTTCCCACACAGAGAGCCAGGGACTACACACACGGAGCCAGGGACCACAGTTCCCACACAGAGAACCAGGGACCACACAGAGAGCCAGGGACCACAGTTCCCGCACGTAGAGCCAGGGACCACACAGGGAGCCCGGGACCACACAGGGAGCCAGGATTCACAATTTCCTCACAGGGAGCCAGGGACCACAGTTCCCACACAGAGATCCAGGGACCACACAGGAAGCCAGGGACCTCACAGGTAGCCAGGGACCACAGTTTCCCCCACATGGAGCCAGGGACTACACGGATAGCTAGGTACCACAGTTCCCCCACATGGAGCCAGGGACCTCAGTTCCCTCACATAGAGCCAGGGACCACACAAGGAGCCAGGGACCACACAAGGAGCCAGGACCATAGTTCACTCACAGGGAGCCAGGACCATAGTTCACTCACAGGGAGCCAGGGACCAAAGTTCCCAAACAAGGAGCCAAGGACCACAATTCCCACTAAGGGAGCCAGGGACCACACAGGAATCCATGGACCACACAGGGATCCAGGGACTACAGTTCCCACGCAGAGAGCCAGGGACCACATAGGGAGCCAGGGACGACACAGGGAGCCAGGGACCACACAGAGAGCCAGGGACCACAGTTCCACCACATGGAGCCAAGGACCTCAGTTCCCTCACATAGAGCCAAGGACCACACAGGTAGCCAGGTACCCCAGTTCCCCACAGGGAGCCAGGTTCCACAGTTACAATACAGGGAGCCATGGGACCACACACGGAGCCAGGGACCACAGTTCCCACACAGGGAGCCCCTGACAACACAGGGAGCCAGGGACCACACAGGGATCCAGGGACCACACAGGGATCCAGGGACCACTGTTCCCACACAGGGAGCCAGGGATCACATAGAAAGCCAGGGACGACACAGGGAGCCAGTGACCACACAGAGAGCCAGGGACCACAGTTCCCTCACATAGAGCCTGGGACCACACAGGTAGCCAGGTACCCCAGTTCCCCCACAGGGAGTTAGGGACCTCAATTCCCTCACATTGAGCCAGGGACCACACAAAGAGCCAGGGACCACACAAGGAGCCAGGACCATAGTTCACTCACAGGGAGCCAGGAACCAAAGTTCCCAAACAAGAAGCCAAGGACCACACAGGGAGCCAGGGGACACAGTTCCCACACAGTGAACCAGGGACCACACAGGGAGCCATAGAACACAGTTTCCACACAGAGAGCCAGAGGCCACATTTTCCACTACAGAGAGCCAGGGGCCACAGTTCCCACACAGGGAACCAGGGACCACACAGGGAGCCATAGACCACAGTTCCCACACAGAGAGCCAGAGGCCACATTTTCCACTACAGAGAGCCAAGGACCACACAGGGAGCCAAGGACCACAGTTCCACACAGGAAGCCAGGGACCACACAAGGAGCTAGGGGAACAGAGTTCTCTCACAGGGAGCCAGGCACCAGTTACAATACAGGGGGCCAGGGACCACACAGGGAGCCAGGGACTACAGTTCCCACACAGAGAGCCAGGGACTACACACACGGAGCCAGGGACCACAGTTCCCACACAGAGAACCAGGGACCACACAGAGAGCCAGGGACCACAGTTCCCGCACGTAGAGCCAGGGACCACACAGGGAGCCCGGGACCACACAGGGAGCCAGGATTCACAATTTCCTCACAGGGAGCCAGGGACCACAGTTCCCACACAGAGATCCAGGGACCACACAGGAAGCCAGGGACCTCACAGGTAGCCAGGGACCACAGTTTCCCCCACATGGAGCCAGGGACTACACGGATAGCTAGGTACCACAGTTCCCCCACATGGAGCCAGGGACCTCAGTTCCCTCACATAGAGCCAGGGACCACACAAGGAGCCAGGGACCACACAAGGAGCCAGGACCATAGTTCACTCACAGGGAGCCAGGACCATAGTTCACTCACAGGGAGCCAGGGACCAAAGTTCCCAAACAAGGAGCCAAGGACCACAATTCCCACTAAGGGAGCCAGGGACCACACAGGAATCCATGGACCACACAGGGATCCAGGGACTACAGTTCCCACGCAGAGAGCCAGGGACCACATAGGGAGCCAGGGACGACACAGGGAGCCAGGGACCACACAGAGAGCCAGGGACCACAGTTCCACCACATGGAGCCAAGGACCTCAGTTCCCTCACATAGAGCCAAGGACCACACAGGTAGCCAGGTACCCCAGTTCCCCACAGGGAGCCAGGTTCCACAGTTACAATACAGGGAGCCATGGGACCACACACGGAGCCAGGGACCACAGTTGCCACACAGGGAGCCCCTGACAACACAGGGAGCCAGGAACCACAATTTCCTCACAGGGAGCCAGGGACCACAGTTCCCACACCGAGATGCAGGGACCACACAGGAAGCCAGGGACCTCACACGTAGCCAGGGACCACAGTTCCCCCACAGGGAGCCTGGGACCTCAGTTCCCTCACATAGAGCCAGGGATCACAGTTCCCGCACAGGGAGCCAGGGATCTGAATTCCCTCACATGAAGCCAGGGACCACACAAGGAGCCAGGGACCACACAGGGAGCCAGGACCATAGTTTACTCACAGGGAGCCAGGGACCACAGTTCCCAAACAAGGATCGAAGGACCACGCAGGGAGCCAAGGGCCACAGTTCCCACACAGGGAACCAGGGATCACACACGGAGCCAGGGACCACACAGGGAGCCAGGACCATAGTTCCCCCCTACAGAGAGCGAAGGACCACACAGGGAGCCAGGGACCACAGTTCCACACAGAGAGCCAGGGACCACAGTTCCACACAGAAAGCCAAGGACCACACAGGGAGCCAGGGACTTCAGTTCCCACACAGAGAGCCAGGGATCACACACGGAGCCAGGGACCACACAGGGAGCCAGGACCATAGTTCGCTCACAAGTAGCCAGGGACCACAGTTCCCACACAGGGAGCCAGGGAGCACAGTTCCCACACATGGAGACAGGGATCAGAGTTCCATCACAGGGAGCCAGAGGCCACAGTTCCCCCCTACAGAGAGCCAAGGACCACACAGGGAGCCAGGGACCACAGTTCCACACAGAGAGCCAGGGACCACAGTTCCACACAGAAAGCCAAGGACCACACAGGGAGCCAGGGACTACAGTTCCCACACAGAGAGCCAGGGATCACACACGGAGCCAGGGACCACACACGGAGCCAGGACCATAGTTCGCTCACAAGGAGCCAGGGACCACAGTTCCCACACAGGGAGCCAGGGACCACAGTTCCCACACAGGGAGCCAGGGACCACAGTTCCCACACATGGAGTCAGGGATCAGAGTTCCCACACAGGGAGTCAGGGACCACAGTTCCCACACTGGGAGCCAGTGACCACAGTTCTCCCACAGGGAGCCAGGGACTAGAAAGGGAGCCAGGGACCACACAGGGAGCCAAGGACTACAAAGGGAGCCAGGGACCACACAGGGAGCCAGGGAACACAGTTCTCTCACAAGGAGCCAGGGACCACAGTTTCCACAAAGGGAGCCAGGGACCACACAGGGAGCCAGGGACCACACAGGGATCCAGGGACCATAGTTCCCACACAGAGGGCCAGTGACCACATAGGGAGACAGGGACCACACAGGGAGCCAAGGACCACAGTTCCCACACAGGGAGCCAGGGACCACAGTTCTTACACAGGGGGCCAAGGACCCCACAGTGAGCCAAGGACCACAGTTACCACACTGGTAGCTGGGGACCACAGTTCCCACACAGGGAGTCAGGGACCACAGTTCCCACACAGAGAGGCAAGGACCACAGTTCCCACACAGGGAGCCAGGAACCACAGTTCCTACACATGTAGCTAGGGATCACAGTTCCCACACAGGGAGCCAAGGACCACAGTTCCCACACAGGAAGTCAGGGACCAGAAATCCCACACAGGAAGCCAGTGACCACAGTTCTCCCACAGGGAGCCATTGACTACAAAGGGAGCCAAGGACCACACAGGGAGCCAGGGACCACACAGGGAGCCAGGGACCACACTTTCCTCACAGGGAGCCAGGGACCACAGTTCCCACAGAGAGCAAGGGACCACACAGGGAGCCAGGGACTACAGTTCCCACACAGAGAGCCAGGGACCACACACACGGTGCCAGGGACCACAGTTCCCACACAGAGAGTCAGGGACCACAGTTCCCACACGTAGAGCCAGGGACCACACAGGGAGCCCGGGACCACACAGGGAGCCAGGAACCACAATTTCCTCACAGGGAGCCAGGGACCACAGTTCCCACACAGAGATCCAGGGACCACACAGGAAGCCAGGGACCTCACCCGTAGCCAGGGACCACAGTTCCCCCCACATGGAGCCAGGGATCTCTGTTCCCTCACATAGAGCCAGGGACTACACAGGTAGCTAGGTACCACAGTTCCCCCACATGGAGCCAGGGACCTCAGTTCCCTCACATAGAGCCAGGGACCACACAAGGAGCCAGGGACCACACAAGGAGCCAGGACCATAGTTCACTCACAGGGAGCCAGGACCATAGTTCACTCACAGGGAGCCAGGGACCAAAGTTCCCAAACAAGGAGCTAAGGACCACAATTCCCACTAAGGGAGCCAGGGAAGACACATGGAGCCAGGGACCACACAGGGATCCAGGGACCACAGTTCCCACACAGGGAGCCAGGGACGAAATAGGGAGCAAGGAGCCACATAGAGAGCCAGGGACCACAGTTTCTATACAGGAAGTCAGGGACCACAGTTCCCACACAGGTTGCCAGGGACCACAAAGGGAGCCAGAGACCACACATTGACCCAGGGACCAAACAGGGAGCCAGTGACCACACAAGGAGCCAGGAACCATAGTTTACACTCAGGGAACCAGGGACCACAGTTCCCGCACAAGGAGCCAGGGACCACAGTTCCCACACAGGGAGCCAGGGACCACAGTTCCCACACAGGGAGCCAGGGACCAAACAGGGAGCCAGGGACAACACTTTCCTCACAGGGAGCCAGGGACCACAGTTCCCACACAGAAAGCCAGGGACAACAAAGGGAGCCAGGGACAACAGTTCCCACACAGAGAGCCAGGGACCACACACGGAGCTAGGGACCACAGTTCCCACACGGAGAGCCAGTGACCACACAGGGAGCCAGGGACCACAATTCCCACACAGAGATCCAGGGACCACACAGGACGCCAGCGACCTCACAGGTAGCCAGGGACCACAGTTTCCCCACAGGGAGCCAGGGACCTCAGTTCCCTCACATAGAACCAGGGATCACAGTTCCCCCACAGGGAGCTAAGGACCTCAGTTCCCTCACATAGAGCCAGTGACCACACAAACAGCCAGGGACCACACAGGGAGCCAGGACCATAGTTCACTCACAGGGAGCCAGGACCATAGTTCACTCACAGGGAGCCTGGACCATAGTTCACTCACAGGGAGAAAGGGACCAAAGTTTCCAAACAAGGAGCCAAGGACCACAATTCCCACAAAGGGAGCCAGGGACCACACAGGGAGCCAGGGACTACACAGGGAGCAAGGGACCACACAGGGATCCAGGAACCACAGTTCCCACACAGGGAGCCAGGGATCACATAGAAAGCCAGGGACGACACAGGGTGCCAGTGACCACACAGAGAGCCAGGGACCACAGTTCCCCCACATGGAGCCAAGGACCTCAGTTCCCTCACATAGAGCCAGGGACCACACAGGTAGCCAGGTACCCCAGTTCCCCCACACGGAGTTAGGGACCTCAATTCCCTCACATAGAGCCAGGGACCACACAAAGAGCCAGGGACCACACAAGGAGCCAGGACCATAGTTCACTCACAGGGAGCCAGGAACCAAAGTTCCCAAACAAGAAGCCAAGGACCACACAGGGAGCCAGGGGCCACAGTTCGCACACAGGGAACCAGGGACCACACAGGGAGCCATAGACCACAGTTCCCACACAGAGAGCCAGAGGCCACATTTTCCACTACAGGGAGCCAGGGGCCACAGTTCCCACACAGGGAACCAGGGGCCACACAGGGAGCCACAGACCACAGTTCCCACACAGAGAGCCAGAGGCCACATTTTCCACTACAGAGAGCCAAGGACCACACTTCCACACAGGATGCCAGGGACCACACAAGGAGCTAGGGAAACAGAGTTCTCTCACAGGGAGCCAGGCACCACAGTTACAATACTGGGGGCCAGGGACCACACAGGGAGCCAGAGACCACACTTTCCTCACAGGGAGCCAGGGACCACAGTTCCCACACAGAGAGCCAGGGACCACACAGGGAGCCAGGGACTACAGTTCCCACACAGAGAGCCAGGGACCACACACACGGAGCCAGGGACCACAGTTCCCACACAGAGAACCAGGGACCACACAGAGAGCCAGGGACCACAGTTCCCGCACGTAGAGCCAGGGACCACACAGGGAGCACGGGACCACACAGGGAGCCAGGAACCACAATTTCCTCACAGGGAGCCAGGGACCACAGTTCCCACACAGAGATCCAGGGACCACACAGGAAGCCAGGGACCTCACAGGTAGCCAGGGACCACAGTTCCCCCCACATGGAGCCAAGGACCTCAGTTCCCTCACATAGAGCCAGGGACTACACGGGTAGCTATGTACCACAGTTCCCCCCACATGGAGCCAGGGACCTCAGTTCCCTCACATAGAGCCAGGGACCACACAAGGAGCCAGGAACATAGTTCACTCACAGGGAGCCAGGACCATAGTTCACTCACAGGGAGCCAGGGACCAAAGTTCCCAAACAAGGAGCCAAAAACCACAATTCCCACTAAGGGAGCCAGGGACCACACAGGAATCCAGGGACTACAGTTCCCACACAGAGAGCCAGGGACCACATAGGGAGCCAGGGACGACACAGGGAGCCTGGGACCACACAGAGAGCCAGGGACCACAGTTCCACCACATGGAGCCAAGGACCTCAGTTCCCTCACATAGAGCCAAGGACCACACAGGTAGCCAGGTGCCCCAGTTCCCCACAGTGAGCCAGGTTCCACAGTTACAATACAGGGAGCCATGGGACCACACACGGAGCCAGGGACCACAGTTGCCCCACAGGGAGCCCCTGACAACACAGGGAGCCAGGAACTACAATTTCCTCACAGGGAGCCAGGGACCACAGTTCCCACACCGAGATGCAGGGACCACACAGGAAGGCAGGGACCTCACACGTAGCCAGGGACCACAGTTCCCCCACAGGGAGCCTGGGACCTCAGTTCCCTCACATAGAGCCAGGGATCACAGTTCCCGCACAGGGAGCCAGGGATCTCAATTCCCTCACATGAAGCCAGGGACCACACAAGGAGCCAGGGACCACACAGGGAGCCAGGACCATAGTTCACTCACAGGGAGCCAGGGACCACAGTTCCCAAACAAGGATCGAAGGACCACACAGGGAGCCAAGGGCCACAGTTCCCACACAGGGAACCAGGGACCTCACAGGTAGCCAGGGACCACAGTTCCCCCCACATGGAGCCAAAGACCTCAGTTCCCTCACATAGAGCCAGGGACCACACAAGGAACCAGGGACCACACAAGGAGCCAGGAACATAGTTCACTCACAGGGAACCAGGACCATAGTTCACTCACAGGGAGCCAGGGACCAAAGTTCCCAAACAAGGAGCCAAGGACCACAATTCCCACTAAGGGAGCCAGGGACCACACAGGAATCCAGGGACCACACAGGGATCCAGGGACTACAGTTCCCACACAGAAAGCCAGGGACCACATAGGGAGCCAGGGACGACACAGGGAGCCAGGGACCACACAGAGAGCCAGGGACCACAGTTCCACCACATGGAGCCAAGGACCTCAGTTCCCTCACATAGAGCCAAGGACCACACAGGTAGCCAGGTACTCCAGTTCCCCACAGGGAGCCAGGTTCCACAGTTACAATACAGGGAGCCATGGGACCACACACGGAGCCAGGGACCACAGTTCCCACCCAGGGAGCCTCTGACAACACAGGGAGCCAGGGACCACACAGGGATCCAGGGACCACACAGGGATCCAGGGACCACTGTTCCCACACAGGGAGCCAGGGATCACATAGAAAGCCAGGGACGACACAGGGATCCAGTGACCACACAGAGAGCCAGGGACCACAGTTCCCTCACATAGAGCCAGGGACCACACAGGTAGCCAGGTACCCCAGTTCCCCCACAGGGAGTTAGGGACCTCAATTCCCTCACATTGAGCCAGGGACCACACAAAGAGCCAGGGACCACACAAGGAGCCAGGACCATAGTTCACTCACAGGGAGCCAGGAACCAAAGTTCCCAAACAAGAAGCCAAGGACCACACAGGGAGCCAGGGAACACAGTTCCCACACAGTGAACCAGGGACCACACAGGGAGCCATAGAACACAGTTCCCACACAGAGAGCCAGAGGCCACATTTTCCACTACAGAGAGCCAAGGACCACACAGGGAGCCAAGGACCACAGTTCCACACAGGAAGCCAGGGACCACACAAGGAGCTAGGGGAACAGAGTTCTCTCACAGGGAGCCAGGCACCAGTTACAATACAGGGGGCCAGGGACCACACAGGGAGCCAGGGACTACAGTTCCCACACAGAGAGCCAGGGACTACACACACGGAGCCAGGGACCACAGTTCCCACACAGAGAACCAGGGACCACACAGAGAGCCAGGGACCACAGTTCCCGCACTTAGAGCCAGGGACCACACAGGGAGCCCGGGACCACACAGGGAGCCAGGATCCACAATTTCCTCACAGGGAGCCAGGGACCACAGTTCCCACACAGAGATCCAGGGACCACACAGGAAGCCAGGGACCTCACAGGTAGCCAGGGACCACAGTTTCCCCCACATGGAGCCAGGGACTACACGGATAGCTAGGTACCACAGTTCCCCCACATGGAACCTGCAGGGACCTCAGTTCCCTCACATAGAGCCAGGGACCACACAAGGAGCCAGGGACCACACAAGGAGCCAGGACCATAGTTCACTCACAGGGAGCCAGGACCATAGTTCACTCACAGGGAGCCAGGGACCAAAGTTCCCAAACAAGGAGCCAAGGACCACAATTCCCACTAAGGGAGCCAGGGACCACACAGGAATCCATGGACCACACAGGGATCCAGGGACTACAGTTCCCACGCAGAGAGCCAGGGACCACATAGGGAGCCAGGGACGACACAGGGAGCCAGGGACCACACAGAGAGCCAGGGACCACAGTTCCACCACATGGAGCCAAGGACCTCAGTTCCCTCACATAGAGCCAAGGACCACACAGGTAGCCAGGTACCCCAGTTCCCCACAGGGAGCCAGGTTCCACAGTTACAATACAGGGAGCCATGGGACCACACACGGAGCCAGGGACCACAGTTGCCACACAGGGAGCCCCTGACAACACAGGGAGCCAGGAACCACAATTTCCTCACAGGGAGCCAGGGACCACAGTTCCCACACCGAGATGCAGGGACCACACAGGAAGCCAGGGACCTCACACGTAGCCAGGGACCACAGTTCCCCCACAGGGAGCCTGGGACCTCAGTTCCCTCACATAGAGCCAGGGATCACAGTTCCCGCACAGGGAGCCAGGGATCTCAATTCCCTCACATGAAGCCAGGGACCACACAAGGAGCCAGGGACCACACAGGGAGCCAGGACCATAGTTTACTCACAGGGAGCCAGGGACCACAGTTCCCAAACAAGGATCGAAGGACCACGCAGGGAGCCAAGGGCCACAGTTCCCACACAGGGAACCAGGGATCACACACGGAGCCAGGGACCACACAGGGAGCCAGGACCATAGTTCCCCCCTACAGAGAGCGAAGGACCACACAGGGAGCCAGGGACCACAGTTCCACACAGAGAGCCAGGGACCACAGTTCCACACAGAAAGCCAAGGACCACACAGGGAGCCAGGGACTACAGTTCCCACACAGAGAGCCAGGGATCACACACGGAGCCAGGGACCACACAGGGAGCCAGGACCATAGTTCGCTCACAAGTAGCCAGGGACCACAGTTCCCACACAGGGAGCCAGGGAGCACAGTTCCCACACATGGAGACAGGGATCAGAGTTCCATCACAGGGAGCCAGAGGCCATAGTTCCCCCCTACAGAGAGCCAAGGACCACACAGGGAGCCAGGGACCACAGTTCCACACAGAGAGCCAGGGACCACAGTTCCACACAGAAAGCCAAGGACTACACAGGGAGCCAGGGACTACAGTTCCCACACAGAGAGCCAGGGATCACACACGGAGCCAGGGACCACACACGGAGCCAGGACCATAGTTCGCTCACAAGGAGCCAGGGACCACAGTCCCCACACAGGGAGCCAGGGACCACAGTTCCCACACATGGAGTCAGGGATCAGAGTTCCCACACAGGGAGTCAGGGACCACAGTTCCCACACTGGGAGCCAGTGACCACAGTTCTCCCACAGGGAGCCAGGGACTAGAAAGGGAGCCAGGGACCACACAGGGAGCCAGGGACTACAAAGGGAGCCAGGGACCACACAGGGAGCCAGGGAACACAGTTCTCTCACAAGGAGCCAGGGACCACAGTTTCCACAAAGGGAGCCAGGGACCACACAGGGAGCAAGGGACCACACAGGGATCCAGGGACCATAGTTCCCACACAGAGGGCCAGTGACCACATAGGGAGACAGGGACCACACAGGGAGCCAAGGACCACAGTTCCCACACAGGGAGCCAGGGACCACAGTTCTTACACAGGGGGCCAAGGACCCCACAGTGAGCCAAGGACCACAGTTACCACACTGGTAGCTGGGGACCACAGTTCCCACACAGGGAGTCAGGGACCACAGTTCCCACACAGAGAGGCAAGGACCACAGTTCCCACACAGGGAGCCAGGAACCACAGTTCCTACACATGTAGCTAGGGATCACAGTTCCCACACAGGGAGCCAAGGACCACAGTTCCCACACAGGAAGTCAGGGACCAGAAATCCCACACAGGAAGCCAGTGACCACAGTTCTCCCACAGGGAGCCATTGACTACAAAGGGAGCCAAGGACCACACATGGAGCCAGGGACCACACAGGGAGCCAGGGACCACACTTTCCTCACAGGGAGCCAGGGACCACAGTTCCCACAGAGAGCAAGGGACCACACAGGGAGCCAGGGACTACAGTTCCCACACAGAGAGCCAGGGACCACACACACGGTGCCAGGGACCACAGTTCCCACACAGAGAGTCAGGGACCACAGTTCCCACACGTAGAGCCAGGGACCACACAGGGAGCCCGGGACCACACAGGGAGCCAGGAACCACAATTTCCTCACAGGGAGCCAGGGACTACAGTTCCCACACAGAGATCCAAGGACCACACAGGAAGCCAGGGACCTCACAGGTAGCCAGGGACCACAGTTCCCCCCACATGGAGCCAGGGATCTCTGTTCCCTCACATAGAGCCAGGGACTACACAGGTAGCTCGGTACCACAGTTCCCCCACATGGAGCCAGGGACCTCAGTTCCCTCACATAGAGCCAGGGACCACACAAGGAGCCAGGGACCACACAAGGAGCCAGGACCATAGTTCACTCACAGGGAGCCAGGACCATAGTTCACTCACAGGGAGCCAGGACCATAGTTCACTCACAGGGAGCCAGGGACCAAAGTTCCCAAACAAGGAGCTAAGGACCACAATTCCCACTAAGGGAGTCAGGGACCACACAGGAAGCCAGGGACCACACAGGGATCCAGGCACTACAGTTCCCACACAGAGAGCCAGGGACCACATAGGGAGCCAGGGAAGACACATGGAGCCAGGGACCACACAGGGATCCAGGGACCACAGTTCCCACACAGGGAGCCAGGGACGAAATAGGGAGCAAGGAACCACATAGAGAGCCAGGGACCACAGTTACTGTACAGGAAGTCAGGGACCACAGTTCCCACGCAGGTTGCCAGGGACCACAAAGGGAGCCAGAGACCGCACATTGACCCAGGGACCAAACAGGGAGCCAGTGACCACACAAGGAGCCAGGAACCATAGTTTACACTCAGGGAACCAGGGACCACAGTTCCCGCACAAGGAGCCAGGGACCACAGTTCCCACACAGGGAGCCAGGGACCACAGTTCCCACACAGGGAGCCAGGGACCAAACAGGGAGCCAGGGACAACACTTTCCTCACAGGGAGCCAGGGACCACAGTTCCCACACAGAAAGCCAGGGACAACAAAGGGAGCCAGGGACAACAGTTCCCACACAGAGAGCCAGGGACCACACACGGAGCCAGGGACCACAGTTCCCACACGGAGAGCCAGTGACCACACAGGGAGCCAGGGACCACAATTCCCACACAGAGATCCAGGGACCACACAGGACGCCAGGGACCTCACAGGTAGCCAGGGACCACAGTTTCCCCACAGGGAGCCAGGGACCTCAGTTCCCTCACATAGAACCAGGGATCACAGTTCCCCCACAGGGAGCTAAGGACCTCAGTTCCCTCACATAGAGCCAGTGACCACACAAGCAGCCAGGGACCACACAGGGAGCCAGGACCATAGTTCACTCACAGGGAGCCAGAGACCACAGTTCCTAAACAGGGAGCCAGGGACCACACAGAGAGCCAGGGGCTAAAGTTCCCACACAGAGAACAAGGGACCACACTGGTAGCCATAGACCACAGTTCCCACACAGGGAACCAGAGGCCACTGTTCCCCCTACAGAGAGCAAAGGACCACACAGGAAACCAGGGACCACAGTTCCGACACAGAGAGCCAGGGACCACACAGGGAGCCAGAGGCAACACAGGGAGCCAGGGACCATAGTTCCACACAGGAAACCAGGGACCACTGTTCCCACACAGGGAGCCAGAGACCACAGTTCCCACACAGGGAGCAAGGGACAACAGTTCCCACACAGGGAACCAGGGATCACACAGGGAGCCATAGACCACAGTTCCCCCTGCAGAGAGCCAAGGACCACACAGGGAGCCATAGACCACAGTTCCCCCTGCAGAGAGCCATAGACCACAGTTCCCCCTACAGAGAGCCAAGGACCACACAGGGAGCCAAAGGCCACACAGGGAGCCAGGGACCATAGTTCCACACAGGAAGCCAGGGACCACTGTTCCCACACAGGGAGCCAGGGACCACAGTTCCCACACAGGGAGCCAGGGACCACAGTTCCCACACAGAGAGCAAGGGACCACAGTTCCCACACAGGTAGCCAGGGACCACAGTTCCCACACAGGGAGCAAGGGACCACAGTTCCCACACAGGGAGCCAGGGACCACATTTCCCACACTGGGAGCCAAGGACCACACAGGGAGCCAGGGACCACAGTTCCACACAGGAAGCCAGGGACCACACAAGGAGCCAGGGGAACACAATTCTCTCACAGGGAGCCAGGGTCCACAGTTCCCACACACAGAGCCAGGGACCACACAGGGAGCCAGGGACTACAGTTCCCAAACAGAGAGCCAGGGACCACACACGGAGTCAGTGACCACAGATTCCTCACAGGGAGCCAGAGACCACAGTTCCTACACAGAGAACCAGGAAAAACACTGGGAGCCAGGGACCACACTTGGAGCCAAGGACCACAGTTCCCATACAGGGAGCCAGGGACCACAGTTTCCCCACAGGCAGCCAGGGACCACAGTTCCTTCACAGGAAGCTGGGGACCACACAGGGAGCCAGGGACCACACAGGTAGCCAGGGACCACACAGGGAGCCAGGGACCACACAGGGAGCCAAAGAGCACAATTCCCACACAGGGAGCCAGGAACCACAGTTCCCACACAGGGAACCAGGGACCACACAGGGAGCCAGGGACCACAGTTCCCACTCAGGGAGCCAGGGACCACACAGGGAGCCAGGGACCACACAGGTAGCCAGGGACCACACAGGGAGCCAAGGACCACAGTTCTCACTCAGGGAGCCAGGGACCACAGTTCCCACACAGGGAACCAGGGACCACACAGGGAGCCAGGGATCACAGGTCCCACACAGGGAGCCAGGGACCACAGTTCCCACACGGGGAGCCAGGGACCACAGTTCCCACACAGGGAGCCAGGGACCACAGTTCCCACACAGGGAGCCAGCGACCACAGTTCCCACACGGGGAGCCAGGGACCACAGTTCCCACACAGGGAGCCAGCGATCACAGTTCCTACACAGGGAGCCAGCGACCACAGTTCCTACACAGGGAGCCAGGGACCACAGTTCCCACACAGGGAGCCAGGGACCACAGTTCCCACATAGGGAGCCAGGGACCACAGTTCCTACACACCCTTCCAACAATCTCTCACACACTCTTCCCACAATCTCCCACACTCCTCTTAAGTTAACTTTATTAGGTTATGCACCAAAAACTTGCTCTCTCCTGGAGACCTGACTTACGAGGTGAAGATGATCGTAAGTTGTCCGCCCTAAATGCATCTTATTTACCATGGGAGAGGAATAGCGGCTTTATCTATCTCATTGCTACCTTGCTGTTGGGGCCCCTGTGGTCCCCTAGAGAATGTAGCCTCCCCCCACCCAGTGGTCCCTTAGGGGGTAACACACACAGGGTAAGATTGTGGTTCAAACCCAGGTCTCATTATTGCCGTGGGATCCGGGTGCTCCTGTATAAAAGATATTCAAAGATATCTTCCAGGAGGATAGGAGGAAATTGAAGACAGCGATTGGATCACTGGATGTAATGACAGATACCGATTGGAACACCTGGATGGAATCACAGATAGCGATTGGAACACCTGGATGGAATCACAGATAGTGATTAGAACACTGGATGTAATCACAAATAGCGATTGGAACACCTGGATGTAATCACAGATAGCGATTGGATCACTGGATGGAATCATAGATAACGACTGGAACATAGTAGGTAATTACAGACATCTAATGAAGTTATCGCAGATAGTGATTGGAGCACATAAGGTAATCCCATATAGTTAGTGGAGCAAATGAGGTAATTACAGGTACCAGTTAGAGCAGAGGATGTAATCACAGTTGCAGTGACCGGAGCCCAGGAGCTAAGTACAGACTACGACAGAAGCTAATTAGGGTAATCACATATAATGACAGCCGCTGAAGAGGTAGTTCCAGAGAGGAAATAGAGCAGTATGGTTATTAGTATGAGTAGTTAGTGCCTTGACAGTTACTAGGAGTGTAGTTGACGCCTATGTTAACTGTGCTCTCACAGCCCGGTTAAGGTAAGTCCCAGTCAGTAACAGATAATCTAACGGAACACAGATTAGTGAGTTCCGTTAGATTATCTGTTGAAAATAAACGGGCTATGATAAAAGGGGCAACACTTGAGAATCTGTTCCACCAATTAAATTTCGGAGCGCACAGGCGCTAGAGCTGCATGTGTATTGATACACAACATTGGTACATCTCTATTTCTCAGAGGCGGCAGAGATGTTATTTCTCATAACTTGGGGAGATGTACGAGGGATGTTATAATTAATGACAGGACGAATCGTTGCGTTTTCACTGCAAGGTTTGCAATTCCTGTCAATTATGTCTCGTATCTCCTGTTGTTTTAGGTTAAGCTACTTGGAAGAAAAGTCTTAAGTAGCAGGGGCTATAGCGAGCCCGTAGTGGACTTACCTGGTACAGGAGCGGGGCAAGTAGCACGGGCTATGATGAGCCCGTAGTGGACTTACCTGGTCCAGGAGCGGGGCATGTAGCACGGGCTATGGTGAGCCCGTAGTGGACTTACCTGGTACAGGAGCGGGGCAAGTTGCACGGGCTATGATGAGCCCGTAGTGGACTTACCTGGTCCAGGAGCGGGGCATGTAGCACGGGCTATGGTGAGCCCGTAGTGGACTTACCTGGTCCAGGAGCGGGGCAAGTAGCACGGGCTATAGCGAGCCCGTAGTGGACTTACCTGGTACAGGAGCGGGGCAAGTAGCACGGGCTATGGTGAGCCCGTAGTGGACTTACCTGGCACAGGAGCGGGGCAAGTAGCACGGGCTATGGTGAGCCCATAATGAACTTGCCTGACACAGGAGCGCTGCAAGTAACACGGGCTATGGTGAGGCCGTAGTGGACTTACCTGGTACAGGAGAGGGGCAAGTAGCACGGGCTATGGTGAGCCCTTAGTGGACTTACCTGGTACAGGAGCGCGGCAAGTAGCACTGGCTATGGTGAACCCATAATGAACTTGCCTGACACAGGAGCGCTGCAAGTAACACGGGCTATGGTGAGGCCGTAGTGGACTTACCTGGTACAGGAGCGGGGCAAATAGCACGGGCTATGGTGAGCCCGTAGTGGACTTACCTGGTACAGGAGCGGGGCAAGTAGCACGGACTATGGAGAGCCCGTAGTGCAATAGAACTGCCAAGAAGAGCATGCACGTATTGCAGGACCTACATATGCACTGATGACGCTTCTCTTATACCCGTGAGTGTATTCACTCTGACCGTTCATACATGTTCCTGCATCAGTTGGTTTACGGTACACATCTGTGATGAGTCTTCCAGAGTTACTCTCAAGAAGAACCTCCAGGAATGGAGTCCTCCCTCCCTCCCTGTTCTCAACAGTGAACCTCAGACCTGAGGCTTCCAGTAGCTTGCCCCACCAAGCCTCTCCAATGTGTTATCTTCTTCTTGAGGTTATCTTGAGGTTATCATGAGGTTATCTTAAGGTTATCTTGAGGTTATCTGGGGGTTATCTTGAAGTTATCTTGTGGTTTTCTTGAGGTTATCTTGAGGTTTTCTTGAGGTAACCTTGAGGTTATCTTAAGGTTATCTTGAGACTATCTTGAGGTTATCTTAAGGTTATCTTGAAGTTATCTTGTGGTTTTCTTGAAGTTTTCTTGAGGTTATCTTGAGATGATTTCGGGGCTTAGCGTCCCCACGGCCCGGTCCTCGACCAGGCCTCCTTTTTGTTACACATCCCCAGGAAGCAGCCCGTAGCAGCTGTCTAGCTCCCAGGTTCCTATTTACTGCTAGGTGAACAGAGGCATCAGGCTGAGTGACACTGCCCATTTGTTTCCGTCTCCGCAGGGGATCGAACCCGGAACCTCAGGTCTAGGAATCCTGTGCGCTGTCCACTCAGCCGTCAACACAAACCAATATACCGTTGAAATATATCTGCAGAATATACCAGGGTTCAGCACATCCATCTACAGTGATGACAACTCAACATAAATGGAACCAATATCCCCCCAATGGCGACCCCATGCACCCCCCCCCATCAACCTATCAATATAGAGCTATACCCTGCGGTCAAGAGGACAGGTCTGTCTCGCCACCAACGTTGACAGCACAGCTGGTCAAGGGGGAAAATAATCACCGCTTCCACTCACAAAACGATATCTGCACATTGTCACCGTGAACCACCGTGAACCACAGTGAACCACCGTGAACCACAGTGAACCACAGTGAACCACCGTGAACCACAGTGAACCACCGTGAACCACAGTGAACCACCGTGAACCACAGTGAACCACAGTGAACCACAGTGAACCACCGTGAACCACCGTGAACCACAGTGAACCACCGTGAACCACTGTGAACCACCGTGAACCGCTGTGAACCACTGAGAACCACTGTGAACCACCGTGAACCGCTGTGAACCGCTGCGAACCACCATGAACCACCGTGAACCACTGAAAACCACCGTGAATCACCGTGAACCACTGTGAACCACCGTGAATCACAGTGAACCACACTGAACCGCTGTGAACAACGGTGAATCACCGTGAACCACGGTGAACCACCGTGAACCGCTGTTAACCACGGAGAACCACTGTTAACCACCGTGAACAACGGTGAACCACCGTAAACCGCTTTAAACCACTGTGAACCACCGTGAACCATTGCAAGAGAAGTATCTATTACAAAGTGGCAAAAGTAACTGTGCATCCTTGGACAATACACCCTTGGACAATACATCCTTGGATAATACATCCTTGGATAATACATCCTTGGACAATACATCCTTGGATAATACATCCTTGGATAATACATCCTTGGACAATACATCCTTGGATAATACATCCTTGGATAATACATCCTTGGACAATACATCCTTGGATAATACATCCTTGGATAATACATCCTTGGACAATACATCCTTGGATAATACATCCTTGGATAATACATCCTTGGACAATACATCCTTGGATAATACATCCTTGGACAATACGTCCTTGGACAATACATCCTTGGACAATACGTCCTTGGACAATACACCCTTGGACAATACATCCTTGGATAATACATCCTTGGACAATACGTCCTTGGACAATACATCCTTGGACAATACGTCCTTGGACAATACACCCTTGGACAATACATCCTTGGACAATACACCCTTGGACAATACATCCTTGGACAATACACCCTTGGACAATACATCCTTGGACAATACATCCTTGGACAATACGTCCTTGGATAAAACATCCTTGGACAATACACCCTTGGACAATACATCCTTGGACAATACATCCTTGGACAATACACCCTTGGACAATACATCCTTGGACAATACACCCTTGGACAATACACCCTTGGACAATACATCCTTGGACAATACATCCTTGGACAATACATCCTTGGACAATACATCCTTGGACAATACATCCTTGGACAATACACCCTTGGACAATACATCCTTGGACAATACATCCTTGGACAATACACCCTTGGACAATACATCCTTGGACAATACATCCTTGGACAATACATCCTTGGACAATACATCCTTGGACAATACATCCTTGGACAATACATCCTTGGACAATACACCCTTGGACAATACACCCTTGGACAATACATCCTTGGACAATACATCCTTGGACAATACATCCTTGGACAATACACCCTTGGACAATACACCCTATGGAAAATACACCCTTGGACAATTCATCCTTGGACAATACATCCTTGGACAATACATCCTTGGATAATACATCCTTGGACAATACATCCTTGGACAATACATCCTTGGACAATACACCCTTGGACAATACACCCTATGGAAAATACACCCTTGGACAATACATCCTTGGACAATACATCCTTGGACAATACATCCTTGGACAATACATCCTTGGACAATACATCCTTGGACAATACACCCTAGGACAATACACCCTATGGAAAATACACCCTTGGACAATACATCCTTGGACAATACACCGTTGGAAAATACTCCCCTTGGACAATGCACCATTGGACAATACATCATTGGCCAATAAATCCTTGGACAATACCCCGTTGGACAATACATTCTTGGACAATACATTCTTGGACAATACACCTTTAGACATTACATTCTTTTACAATACATCCTTGGACAATACATCCTTGGACAATACATCCTGGGTAATACATTCTTGGCCAATACATCCTTGGACAATACACCCCTTGGATAATACATCCTTGGACAATACATCCTTGGACAATACATCCTTGGACAATACATCCTTGGACAATACGTCCTCGGGCAATACATCCTTGGACTATACATCCTCGGGCAATACATCATTGGGCAATACATCCTTGGACAATACATCCTTGGACAATACATCCTTGGACAATACATCCTTGGGCAATACATCATTGGGCAATACATCCTTGGACAATACATCCTTGGACAATACGTCCTTGGACAATACATCCTTGGACAATAGTAAGTAAAAAAAATATTTATCAGTACAAATTATTTGTTTATATTTAATACGGAAAACTCACTTTTGAAAAATCGAGAATGCTAAACGCGTTTTCGGCTTAATTCGCCTTCATCAGAGCATGGTAGAATGTGATTCTACTTTGTTCTGATGAAGGCGAATTAAGCGGAAAACGCGTTTAGCATTCTCGAATTTTCACATGTGGTTTTTCTGCATACTTGGATCAGTGTTTTTGTGATCGTTGTTTCACTTATTGTTAATATTTACTTGTGAGTAAATATCTCTGAAGATATTTCGTAAAGACGAAATATCTGTGACGAATCGATGAGTTGTAGTGAAGAATACTCGGGCCCTATATTCATCAAAATGCGTCCCTCGAACCTGGAGCACGATTTCTGCTTTGGAAAAGTTGAACATTATGATGAATAATCGCAGTAATTACCGCTGGTATAATTGTACCTATTACAAACATTCGTCCATGGTAATTACCATCGACGTGGTGTTGGTTAAGGCCAAACTACAAGACAGGTTCACTATCAGAAATACCGCAGAGTGAACACAGGATATGGGAGTGCTGCCGCTGCTCATTGCGCGGACAGCGAACAGGCATATTGGAGACTGGATGACCAGTTTCATCAACCCAAACTGAGCTGTTTGCCATACAACAGGCATTTGCATATGTGATTGCACAAAACACTCAAAATACAATCATACACACAGACTCAAAAGCTGCACTTCAAATAGTAGGGGAAAAAAGCAGTGGAAAAACAACGTGGAAATATTTACCACCATTATGTATTTTGGAGCAGTAGCTAAAGGCAAAAGACTCAACATAACCCTAAACTGAATCCCATCCCATGTTGGAATCCCATTAAATGAGAACCTCTCACACCACAACAAAGCCCATCTACACCAGAGATTAGCAGAAGGTTCGCCCTCTGCAATATGGTATCTTCAGGCAACGAAGTTAAACAGGTTAAATATCCTAAAAGGAATCCACAAGGAAACAGCAGTTCGGTTATATAGACTATGTCTAGGTTGTAGATGCAACTGGAAGATTGGTGAACTCCTGCAGAGAGAATGAATCTTCTGCCAAACTGTGAAAGAAAAGCCACTACTTCACTATCTCCTGGAATGTGAAGAAACCAACAACCTGGGAAGAGCTTTATGAGTCCCCGAATCTTGCAGTAACCACCCTGAAGCCAACAACACTGTTACTTTTCTGGTCAAAAGAAGTGTCCAGCAGCTGGAAACCCTCATAAATACTGTCCAGCAGCTGGAAACCCTCATAAATACTGTCCAGCAGCTGGAAACCCTCATAAATACTGTCCAGCAGCTGGAAACCCTCATAAATACTGTCCAGCAGCTGGAGACCCTCATAAATACTCTCAAGCGGTATCCTCCCCTACGATAGCAGCCTGAAGATTAAATGCGACCTCGTAAGTAGTAAAAAAATCTACCACTTACTCAAAAAAACAACAACACACTTTCTCAACAAAAATCTACTACTTATTTATTTCCATGCCACCTCTTGGGTGGCTCAATCTTTATCAATCAACCAGCACGGGTGGAACACGAACAAGGGGACACAGGTGGAAACTGAGTACCCAAATGAGCCACAGGAACGTTAGAAAGAACCTTTTCAGTATCAGAGTAGTTAATAGCTGCAATGGTTGCAGGCAGTGATTGACAGTTGAGAGGCGGGACCAAAGAGACAGAGCTCAACCCCCTGCAAACACAACTAGGCGAGTAAACCAAGGTCTCCGGTTACAAAATATTCTCTGTAATTCTACACTAATGAACCGCTCCTGTAATTAGGTTTACTGTATCCCATTAACCTTAATTCTCAACGTCAGCCAAGTGAGAGATTGTCTCACATGTTGTTAGTGAGAGACCGGGTTGTTATTGTGGGTTGTGGTTGTGGGTTGTGGTTGTTGTTGGATGTTGGTTATTGTTGGTTGTGGCTATTGTTGGTTGTTGTTATTGTTGGTTGTTGTTATTGTTGGCTGTGGTTAGTGTTGGTTGTGGATATTGTTGGTTGTTGTTATTGTGGGTTGTGGGTATTGTTGGTTGTGGTTATTATTGGTTGTTGTTACTGTTGGTTGTGGCTATTGTTAGTTGTGGTTATTGTTGGTTGTTGTTACTGTTGGTTGTGGTTATTGTTGGTTGTGGCTATTGTTGGTTGTGGTTATTGTTGGTTGTTGTTACTGTTGGTTGTGGTTATTGTTGGTTGTGGTTATTGTTGGTTGTGGTTATTGTGAGTTGTGATTATTGTGGGTTGTGGTTATTATTAGTTGTGGTTATTGTTGGTTGTGGTTGTTATTAGTTGTGGTTATTGTTGGTTGTGGTTATTGTGGGTTATGGTTATTGTTAGCTGTTGTTATTGTTGGTTGTTGTTATTGTTGGCTGTGGTTAGTGTTGGTTGTGGTAATTGTGGGTTATGGTTATTGTTAGCTGTGGTTATTGTGGGTTGTGGTTAGTGTTAGCTGTTGTTAGTGTTAGCTGTTGTTACTATTGGTTGTGGTTATTGTTATTGTGGGTTGTTGTTATTGTGGGTTGTTGATTATTGTTGGTTGTAGTTATTGTTGGTTGTGATAATTGTTGGTTTTGGATATTGTTGGTTGTGGTTTTTGTGGGTTGTTGTTATTGATTGTTGTGGGTTGTGGTTATTGATAGTTGTAGGTATTGATAGTTGTGGATATTGTTGGTTGTGGTTTTTGATGGTTGTGGTTAATGTGGGTTGTGGATACTGTTGGCTGTGGTTATTATTGGTTGGTGTTATTGTTGGTTGTTGGTTATTGTTAGCTGTGGTTATTGCTAGTTGTGGTAATTGTGGGTTGTACTCATTAACTGTGAAGCACTAACTGTGAATCATTAACTGTGACTCTCCTCATTACCTGTGATTCATAAACTGTGACTCTCCTCATTAACTGTGACTCACTAACAGTTACTTTCCACATTAACTGTGACTCTCTTCATTAACTGTCACTATCTGTGACTCTCCTCATTAACTGTGACTCTCCTCATTAACATTGACTCACTAACGTTGACTCTCCTCATTAACTGTGACTCTTCTCATTAACCGTGGAAACTCGTGCCTCATATTCAGTATCAGACTCCTGTCTGTTAAGTAATCTCTTAACCATTTGAGTGATCTTCCATTAACTCCTTCTTGCCTCTAAGTTTATATTTGTCTCTGGTGTGGAACTGTGTCGAGGGCCTTTTGGTAGTCCAGAAATATACAGTCTACCCTGACTTGAGCGATGAGTAGGCACAGCACAGCAAGCAATCTCAGCCAGCGGTCAAGGTCCCAGCTGACACGTTGAATGTTGCAATCTTCGAGGTCAAAAAAACTGTTACTTGTTGCAATCTTCGAGGCCAAGAAAGTCATATGTTGCAATCTTCGAGGTCAAGAAACAGTCACATGTTGCAATCTTCGAGGCCAAGAAACAGTCACATGTTGCAATCTTCGAGGCTAAGACGGAACAACGAGCCATCTGCCCAGACAACAATGAACACTGGACGTGGGTAGGAAACTGTGTGTCTATTGGTCCATACGAGACAATACTTCACTTTTATCTCCGCTATATTTGGTGGCTCCACTATATTCTATTCACTTATATTCTTCTGTTGACAATGTTGCCAGGGGTCAACGAAACGCAGCTCTGAGAGTCAGACCGTAATAGCATTCTAACATTAATTTGGGGAGTTATTTTTGTCTACAACCTTCTTAAGTGATGAAGAACATGAGAAATATAGAGAACATTCCTGCTTGAACCATTGGTCTCACTCTGTCTGTTATATTCAATAACTATCTCACAGTTCGACGTGAAACAAGGAATATTTTTTTTATGATTTCAACAAATATTAGTGAACATTTTTAATATTGAGAACAAAACTGGTATTGTTGGAAATATTAAATCTGTATTACTTGCTATACAACCTCATCAATGCATATATATATATATATATATATATATATATATATATATATATATATATATATATATATATATATATATATATATATATATATATATATATATATATATATATATATATATATATATATATATATATATATATATATTATTAAATATGACCGAAAAAGTAAGATTAATAATTCTAACACGAATTTTCTCAATCTTTCGTAAATTTCTTTTCACTGTTGGAGGTAATTCAAAAATCAATTCTACAAAATTCATTTTTATTTCTAGTCTGACGCGACACTTGAGCGCGTTTCGTAAAACTTATTACATTTTCAAAGACTTTACACATACACAACTGAATAGAACTTACATATCTCCGATTTGTTTATATCTACATTTGAGTGAGGTGGATGGGGTGAGGTGGTATTTAATAGGGTATTAATTTCATCAACACAAGACAGAACACGAAACAATGGGTATTGAAATGGAAGTGATTGTAGAAAGCCTATTGGTCCATATTTCTTGATGCTTCTATATTGGAGCGGAGTCTTGAGATGGGTAGAATATAGTTGTGCATTAATTGGCTGTTGATTGCTGGTGTTGACTTCTTAATGTGCAATGCCTCGCAAACGTCAAGCCGTCTGCTATCGCTGTATCTATCGATGATTTCTGAGTTGTTTACTAGGATTTCTCTGGCGATGGTTTGGTTGTGGGAAGAGATTATATGTTCCTTAATGGAGCCCTGTTGCTTATGCATCGTTAAACGCCTAGAAAGAGATGTTGTTGTCTTGCCTATATACTGGGTTTTTTGGAGCTTACAGTCCCCAAGTGGGCATTTGAAGGCATAGACGACGTTGGTCTCTTTTAAAGCGTTCTGCTTTGTGTCTGGAGAGTTTCTCATGAGTAGGCTGGCCGTTTTTCTGGTTTTATAGTAAATCGTCAGTTGTATCCTCTGATTTTTGTCTGTAGGGATAACGTTTCTATTAACAATATTTTTCAGGACCCTTTCCTCCGTTTTATGAGCTGTGGAAAAGAAGTTCCTGTAAAATAGTCTAATAGGGGGTATAGGTGTTGTGTTAGTTGTCTCTTCAGAGGTTGCATGGCGTTTCACTTTCCTTCTTATGATGTCTTCGACGAAACCATTGGAGAAGCCGTTGTTGACTAGGACCTGCCTTACCCTACAGAGTTCTTCGTCGACTTGCTTCCATTCTGAGCTGTGGCTGAGAGCACGGTCGACATATGCGTTAACAACACTCCTCTTGTACCTGTCTGGGCAGTCGCTGTTGGCATTTAGGCACATTCCTATGTTCGTTTCCTTAGTGTAGACTGCAGTGTGGAAACCTCCGCTCTTTTCCATGACTTTCCATGACATGCCTCACGTGGGACAGGAAAAAACATTTTTTTTTTTTAAACAGAGCCATCTGTTGGACGTAAGAGCAACACACACTATAATCTCCGAAAATTCTTCACCAATTGCTTTGAAATTTTGACACACCTTTGCATTCGAATAGGCACGTTGTTTTATGCACGTTGCTTGTTCTACAAGCTGTACCCGGCCACGCGTTGCTGTGGCTCGGCAACACATGTGCTTTGCTGAGCCACAACAACCTTCCCCTGTCTCCCAGTCCTCCCCACCATTCCCCCGGTCCCGTCTCCTCATCCTCCCAACCATTCCTCACTCACCCGTTTCCTCTTCCTCCCAAGCATTTCTCACTCTCCCATCCCTTCGTCCTCCCCAATTTTCCTCCCTTCCCCCGTCCCTTTGTCCTCCCCACCATCCCCCACTCCAGCGTCTGCTCCTCCTTCTAACCATTCCCCACTCCACCGTCCCCTCCTAATCCCCACCATCTCCCACTCCCCCATCCCGTCATCCTCCCCACTATTGCCCTCCGCCCCCCTCGTCCATTCCACCAACCCACACTCCTCTGTCCCTCTTGTCCTCCCCACCATTCTCCATTTCCCTGTCCCCTTGTCCCCACCATACCCAACTGCCCCGTCCCTCGTCCTCCCCACTATTACTCCCTTGTCCCCTCGTCCCCACCATCCCACACTCCCGTCCCCTCTTTCTCCCCAACATTCCCCACTCACTCGTTCGATGTATTCCCAAACGATCTGATACTCCCTTCAGGAAATTGGGAACATCAAATGATCTGATGTTCCCGTCACTGATATATAACAAAAACAGTTAAAAAAAAACGAAATGAAAACATCGAAAAAATAAAAAAATAAACTATACTCAGGAAATGAACGGTATGGTAAAAACACAGCTCAATTTCAGCTCAATGTCACACAAAATAATTAAATACAAATTAAAATTAATCGAAATTGATGAAAATTCAATTCATCAATGCAAACGGAAACATTGAAATTGAATCATAACATATGTAGTATAGCGTGAGTTGCTATTATGTGCAGCAGATGGCGCTGTTTTTCAAAAAAGCATGATTTTACCTGTCACAGGGGTGGCATCTATATAGTCGGTATATAAAAAACACGCTCCTATTCGAATGCAACATTGTGTCAAAATTTCAAAGCAATCGGTAGAGGTTCCGAAGATTTCCCTCCCATGAAAAACACATGAAAAACACAGTTTAAAAAAACATGTTTTTTTTTCTTCACAGACGTGACATCTATATAATAAGTATATATAAACCTGGCCGGATGCGTGTGAAAATTTCAAAGCAATCGGTGGATAACTTTCGGAGATCAACGATTTTTAACAAACGAACATTTCCATTTTTATTTATATAGACTAACAGTAACAGCATTATATATATATATATATATATATATATATATATATATATATATATATATATATATATATATATATATATATATATATATATATATATATATATATATATATATATATATATATTATATTATTATATAATATTATTATATAATAATAAAATATTATATATATAAAAATGATAATATATATTATAATATATATATATATACTAGCAGTACCTGGCCACGCGTTGCTGTGGCTCAGCAACAGCAACCTTCCCTGTCTCCCAGTCCTCCCAACTATTCCCCCCTCACCCGTCTTTTCGGCTTCAAACCATTCCCCACTCCACCGTCCCCTCGTCCTCCCCACCATGCCCCACTCCACCGTCCCCTCGTCCTCCCCACCATGCCCCACTCCACCATTCCCCACTCCACCATTCCCCACTCCACCATTCCCCACTCCACCATTCCCCACTCCACCATTCCCCACTCCACCATTCCCCACTCCACCATTCCCCACTCCACCGTCCCCTCGTCCTGCCCACCATTCCCCACTCCACCATTCCCCACTCCACCATTCCCCACTCCACCATTCCCCACTCAACCATTCCCCACTCAACCATCCCCTCTACCTTCCCACCAAAATAAATAAACATTAATAACAGCCGAAGGTGATAACCATTGCTGTGCAACCCAACACATTACTGCGAGATATAATTGCAACGGGAACCAAGAGTAATATTGATATATAAATATATAACAATACATAGGGAGGGAGGCGATATTTACACTTTGTAATTAAATCAGCAACCAGGCGTTATTTAGAGCCAGCAGGGAGCGCTAATGAGACGACAACAACTACACCACAACCAACTACACCACAACCAACTACACTACAACCAACTACACCATAACCAACTACACCACAACCAACTACACCACAACCAACTACACCATAACCAACTACACAACAACCAACTACACCATAACCAACTACACCACAACCAGCTACACAACAACCAACTACACCACAACCAACTACACCACAACCAACTACACCACAACCAGCTACACAACAACCAACTACACCACAACCAACTACACCACAACCAACTACACCACAACCAGCTACACCACAACCAACTACACCACAACCAACTACACCACAACCAACTACACCACAACCAACTACACCACAACCAACTACCCCACAACCAACTACACCACAACCAGCTACAGCACAACCAACTACACCACAACCAACTACACCACAACCAACTACACCACAACCAACTACACCACAACCAACTACACCACAACCAACTACACCACAACCAGCTACACAACAACCAACTACACCACAACCAGCTACAAAACAACCAACTACACCACAACCAACTACACCACAACCAACTACACCACAACCAGCTACACAACAACCAACTACAGCACAACCAACTACACCACAACCAACTACACAACAACCAACTACACCACAACCAGCTACACCACAACCAACTACACCATAACCAACTACACCACAACCAACTACACCATAACCAACTACACAACAACCAACTACACCACAACCAACTACACCACAACCAACTACACCATAACCAACTACACCACAACCAGCTACACTACAACCAACTACACCATAACCAACTACACCACAACCAACTACACCACAACCAACTACACAACAACCAACTACAACACAACCAGCTACACCACAACCAACTACACCATAACCAACTACACCACAACCAACTACACCATAACCAACTACACCACAACCAACTACACCACACCCAACTACACCATAACCAACTACACCACAACCAACTACACAACAACCAACTACACCACAACCAACTACAAGACAACCAACTACCCCATAACCAACTACACCACAACCAACTACACCACAACCAGCTACACAACAACCAACTACACCATAACCAACTACACCACAACCAGCTACACAACAACCAACTACACCATAACCAACTACACCATAACCAACTACACCACAACCAACTACACCACAACCAACTACACCAGAACGAACTACACCACAACCAACTACACCACAACCAACTACACCATAACCAACTACACCATAACCAACTACACCACAACCAACTACACCACAACCAACTACACCATAACCAACTACACCATAACCAACTACACCACAACCAACTACACCACAACCAACTACACCACAACCAACTACACCACAACCAACTACACCATAACCAACTACACAACAACCAACTACACCATAACCAACTACACCACAACCAACTACACCACAACCAACTACACCACAACCAACTACACCACAACCAACTACACCACAACCAGCTACACAACAACCAACTATACCACAACCAGCTACACAACAACCAACTACACCATAACCAACTACACCACAACCAACTACACCATAACCAACTACACCACAACCAACTACAAGACAACCAACTACACCATAACCAACTACACCACAACCAACTACACCATAACCAACTACACCACAACCAACTACAAGACAACCAACTACACCATAACCAACTACAAGACAACCAACTACACCATAACCATCTACACCACAACCAACTACACCATAACCAACTACACCACAACCAACTACACCATAACCAACTACACCACAACCAACTACACCATAACCAACTACACCATAACCAACTACACCACAACCAACTACACCATAACCAACTACACCACAACCAACTACACCACAACCAACTACACCATAACCAACTACACCACAACCAACTACAAGACAACCAACTACACCACAACCAACTACACCATAACCAACTACACCACAACCAACTACAAGACAACCAACTACACCACAACCAACTACAACACAACCAACTACACCACAACCAACTACAAGACAACCAACTACACCATAACCAACTACACCACAACCAGCTACACAACAACCAACTACACCACAACCAACTACACCACAACCAACTACACCACAACCAGCTACACAACAACCAACTACACCACAACCAACTACACCACAACCAACTACACCACAACCAGCTACACCACAACCAACTACACCACAACCAACTACACCACAACCAACTACACCACAACCAACTACACCACAACCAACTACCCCACAACCAACTACACCACAACCAGCTACAGCACAACCAACTACACCACAACCAACTACACCACAACCAACTACACCACAACCAACTACACCACAACCAACTACACCACAACCAACTACACCACAACCAGCTACACAACAACCAACTACACCACAACCAGCTACAAAACAACCAACTACACCACAACCAACTACACCACAACCAACTACACCACAACCAGCTACACAACAACCAACTACAGCACAACCAACTACACCACAACCAACTACACAACAACCAACTACACCACAACCAGCTTCACCACAACCAACTACACCATAACCAACTACACCACAACCAACTACACCATAACCAACTACACAACAACCAACTACACCACAACCAACTACACCACAACCAACTACACCATAACCAACTACACCACAACCAGCTACACTACAACCAACTACACCATAACCAACTACACCACAACCAACTACACCACAACCAACTACACAACAACCAACTACAACACAACCAGCTACACCACAACCAACTACACCATAACCAACTACACCACAACCAACTACACCATAACCAACTACACCACAACCAACTACACCACACCCAACTACACCATAACCAACTACACCACAACCAACTACACAACAACCAACTACACCACAACCAACTACAAGACAACCAACTACCCCATAACCAACTACACCACAACCAACTACACCACAACCAGCTACACAACAACCAACTACACCATAACCAACTACACCACAACCAGCTACACAACAACCAACTACACCATAACCAACTACACCATAACCAACTACACCACAACCAACTACACCACAACCAACTACACCAGAACGAACTACACCACAACCAACTACACCACAACCAACTACACCATAACCAACTACACCATAACCAACTACACCACAACCAACTACACCACAACCAACTACACCATAACCAACTACACCATAACCAACTACACCACAACCAACTACACCACAACCAACTACACCACAACCAACTACACCACAACCAACTACACCATAACCAACTACACAACAACCAACTACACCATAACCAACTACACCACAACCAACTACACCACAACCAACTACACCACAACCAACTACACCACAACCAACTACACCACAACCAACTACACAACAACCAACTATACCACAACCAGCTACACAACAACCAACTACACCATAACCAACTACACCACAACCAACTACACCATAACCAACTACACCACAACCAACTACAAGACAACCAACTACACCATAACCAACTACACCACAACCAACTACACCATAACCAACTACACCACAACCAACTACAAGACAACCAACTACACCATAACCAACTACAAGACAACCAACTACACCATAACCATCTACACCACAACCAACTACACCATAACCAGCTACACCACAACCAACTACACCATAACCAACTACACCACAACCAACTACACCATAACCAACTACACCATAACCAACTACACCACAACCAACTACACCATAACCAACTACACCACAACCAACTACACCACAACCAACTACACCATAACCAACTACACCACAACCAACTACAAGACAACCAACTACACCACAACCAACTACACCATAACCAACTACACCACAACCAACTACAAGACAACCAACTACACCACAACCAACTACAACACAACCAACTACACCACAACCAACTACAAGACAACCAACTACACCATAACCAACTACACCACAGCCAACTACACCATAACCAACTACACCGCAACCAACTACACCATAACCAACTACACCACAACCAACTACAAGACAACCAACTACACCATAACCAACTACACCACAACCAACTACACCACAACCAACTACAAGACAACCAACTACACCATAACCAACTACACCACAACCAACTACACAATAACCAACTACACCACAACCAACTACAAGACAACCAACTACACCATAACCAACTACACCACAACCAACTACACCATAACCAACTACACCACAACCAACTACAAGACAACCAACTACACCACAACCAACTACACCATAACCAACTACACCACAAGAAACTACAAGACAACCAACTACACCATAACCAACTACACCACAACCAACTACACCATAACCAACTACACCACAACCAACTACAAGACAACCAACTACACCACAACCAACTACACCATAACCAACTACACCACAAGAAACTACAAGACAACCAACTACACCATAACCAACTACACCACAACCAGCTACACCACAACCAGCTACACCACAACAAGCTACACCACAACCAGCTACACCACAACCAACTACACCACAACCGTCTACACCACATTCAACTACACAACAACCAACAACACAACAACCAGCTACACAACAACAAACTACACGACAACAACAACCAATACTACCCCAACTCCACAATACAACAATCAATACAACTACACCAAAAAAAAACCCACTCCACCATACAACAACCAGTACTATCCCAACAAGACCCCCCACTTCACAATAAAACAACCAATTCAACCACAACACCCCCATTCCACCCTACAACAAATAATACTTCCACAACAACACCCCCACTCCACCATACAACAACCAATACAACGACAACAACACACCCACTCCACCATACAACAACCAGTACTATCCCAACAAGACCCCCCACTTCACAATAAAACAACCAATTCAACCACAACACCCCCATTCCACCCTACAACAAATAATACTTCCACAACTGCACCCCCATTCCACCAAACAACAACCAAAACAACACCAACAATTCCTTACACCATGCAACAACCAATACAACTACAACAGCACCCCCCACTAAACCATACAACAACCAATACTACCCCAACAACACCGCCACTCCACCATACAACAGCCAATACTACTGCAACAACACCCCCACTCCACCATACAACAACCAATACCACTACAACAACAGCCCCACTCCATCATACAACAACCAAAACTTCCACAATACCACCCCCCACTCCACAATGCAACAACCAATACAACTACAACAACACCCCCACTCAATAATACAATACCCATTAGTACCTAAAAAACGCTCCCTCTCTACCATACAACAACCAATACTACCCCAACAACACCTCCTCTCCACTATACAACAACCAATACCACTACAACAACAGCCCCACTCCATCATTCAACAACCAAAACTTCCACAATAACACCCCCCCCCACTCCACCATACAACATCCAAAACTACCACAATAACACCCCCCCATTCAACCATACAACACCTAATACTACCCCAAGAACACCCCCACTTCACCATACAACAACAAATACCACCCCAACAACACCCCTACTCTACCATACAACAACCAATACAACCCCAACAACACCCCCCACTCCATCATACAACAACCAATACAACTACAATAACCCCCCCACTCCACCATATAACAATCAATACTACCCCAACAACACCCCACTCCACCATACAACAACCAATACTACCCCAACAACACCCCACTCCACCATACAACAACCAATACCACTACAACAAAACCCCAACTCCACAATACAACAACCAATACTACCCCAACAACAATCCCACTCACCATGCAACAAACAATACAACTACAACAGCACCCGCACTCCACCATACAACAACCAATACAACCAATACTCCAATACTAATGGAGCCGGTCGGCCGAGCGGACAGCACACTGGACTTGTGATCCTGTGGTCCCGGGCGCCGGCGAGAAACAATTGGCAGAGTTTCTTTCACCCTATCTAGCAGTAAAATAGGTACCTGGGTGTTAGTCAGCTGTCACGGGCTGCTTCCTGGGGGTGGTGGCCTGTTCGAGGACCGGGCCGCGGGGACACTAAAAGCCCCGAAATCATCTCAAGATAACCTCAAGATAAGATAGCCCTAACAACACCCCCACTCCACCATACAACAACCAATGCTACCCCTACAACACCCCCACTCCACCATGCAACAACCAATACAACTACAACAACACAACCACTCCACAATACAACAACAAATACTACCCCAGGCAACACCCCCACGCCACCATAGAACAACCAATACAACTACAAAAACACTCCCACTCCACCATCCAACAACCAATACTCTCCCAACATCACCCCAACTCCACCATACAATTACCAATATTACCCCAACAACACCCCCATTGCGCCATACAACAACCAATACAACTACAACACCCCCACTCCACAATGCAACAACAAATAGTAACACAACACCCCCACTCCACCATACACCAACTAATACAACTACAAAAACACCCCCACTTCACCATACAGCAACCAATACAACTACAACAACTCCTCCCACGCCACTATACAACAACCAATACTACCCCAACAACACCATCTCTTTACCATACAACAACCAATACAACTACAACAACTCCCCCCCCACTCCACCTTACAACAACCAAAACTTCTAAAACAACACCCCTTACTCCAAAATAAAACAACCCATACTACCACAACAACACCCCCACTCCACCATACAACAACCAATTCAACTACAAAAACACTCCCACTCCACCATACAACAGCTAATACTACGCCAACAACACCCCCCACTTCAAAATATAACAACTAATAGAACTACAACACCCCCACTCCACCATACAACAAATGCAACTACAACAACACCCTCCATTCCACCATTTAACAACCAATACTACCCCTACAACACACCCACTTCACCATACAACAACTAATAAAACTACAACAACACCCCCACTCCACCATATACCAACTAATACAACTAAAAAAACACCCCCCCTCCTCACCATGCAACAACCAACACAACTACAACAACACCCCCACTCCACCATACAGCAACCACTACTTCCCCCAACACCACCCCCACTCCATCATACAACAACCAATCTACCACAACAACACCCCCAATACATCATAAAACTTCCAACACAACCCAAACAACACCCCCAATTCCACCATACAACCAATACAATTACAACAACACCCCCTTACTCCACCATACAACAACTAATATAACCCCATCAACACCCGCACTCCACCATACAACACCCAATCCTACAAAAACACCCCCACTCCACCATACAACAACCAATTCAACTACAAGAACACAACCACTCCATAATACAACAACCAATATTACCTCAACAACACCCAGACTCAATAATACAATAATCATTACTACCCCAACAACACTCCCTCTCTACTTTACAACAACCAATACTATCCCAACAACACCCCCATTTCACTAAACAATATCCAATAAAACTACAACAACACCCACACTCCAACATACATCAACCAATACCACTACAAAAACACCATCACTCCACAATGTAACAACCAATTGTGCCCCAAAACAGCCCAATTTACCATACAACAACCAATACTACCCCAACAACACCGCCACTCTACCATACAACAATCAATACAACCCCAACAACACCCCAACTCCAATAAATACAACCACAATATCACCCCAACTCCACTATACAGCAAACAATTTAACTACAACAACACCCCCAACTCCACCATACAACAAACAATACAACTACAATAACTCCCCCCCCCCCCCACCTCCACCATAGAACAACCAATATTACCCCAACAACTCCCAAACTCCACTGTACAACAACCAATACTACCGCTAAATCACCCCTGTTGGAAATTTCCAACACTAATACAATAATATTGTATTATTATAAACTAGTACTAAAATATACTAATTACTGTAGTAACTAAAATTAACTAACAGTAGTGTTCACATGAACTAATAATCATATCTGTATAAGAATACTGGAATTCTTACGAAACCAAGCTCCAGTGTTGCATCAGATTCTACCTAGTTAAACACATTTATATCCAGTGTGTTAGAGAATTGAATGTGATTCTCTAAAATCATCAGTATTCCGTGTGATAATTATTTACGGATAACATAACTCCCAAATAATTCCAAATCGAGAGTTTTTAGTTCCAATTGTTATCAAGTAATAAATTTACCGTCACGTGTGAATGCAATGGAGAAAACTAAAATCTTCTCCATTTCTTGCTTACTACCATAAGACGAGAAAGTAATAATATTTAACTCCCTAGAATTACAGCCCAGTCTTTATTAATTAAAGCATTTTAGCCACAACTACGCGAAATAATATTATTCGTGATAAATAATTTCTGTGACGAATGCGAGACGCGAGCGGGAAGGGAGACGCCATTGTGATCTGTGGCTTTAGGATTACAAGACGCCAGAGTGCGGCGTGAAGTCATGTGTTGCGGAATTGAGCAACAAGTTTTGGTGTCAGAGTCTAGGACACGTTACGGTGAAGTTGTCAGCAAGATTTAAGCTGATACTCATCATAGAACTAATTAATTTGTTCTACGTGATCTGTCGTGACCGGTGTGGCGGTGTTCCCCCCCTTATAATTCTCCCACGCCTGCAGTAAGAGTCATGTCTACTTTTCCCAAGCGTTCTCTACGTTGCAGGCTACAATTTGATATATGGGAGAGAGTGAAGTGTTCTCGGAGAGCCGAGAAATTTGTGAAATAGTAATATTTTGGCCTGTGGTATAGGCCCTTTAGGGAGCCAAGATGGCGCTTACCTCCCTGATCTCCCGCCAAAACCGTGTGACGTCAGTGGCACCGGATTGGCCACCGACAGCAATGTGGCACCGGGAGCCTATGAAAACTTCCCATAGCGAAAGTGACGTCACGAAGGAAGGGGGTCCAGGCCGCGCGCCACTCTGGCACCAGCAGTCAGACACGACACGTCATAGAGGTCGGACGTGCGACGGATGGTCCTGTCAGTTGGACAGTTGTTCCCGCTCCCGTGGATTTACGCGTCACCGGAAGTCCGCCAGTACTCTGAGAAGTCTTCCCTAGTTCATGTGTTGAACCAGAAGAGGGAATTGACGGTTATTTGAGCAACAAGTGCTCCAGTCAGGTACTGTGCCAGTAGCAGTGAAGCCGTGCAGTGACATATGTGGCGTCTGTGGCAATTCACCAGTTCGTGACAGCGTAGTGGCAGACAGAGCCACTGGGTAGCTGAGGAAGAGAGGACTATTTGGGGAAACTGGACGACTGTAGCTGAGACGTAGGCAACAGCCGTTGCTGGGAGAAGACGACGGCCAGGAGACCGACTCCAACCTTCAAGAAGTTAAGAAGGAGGACGGACCTGCAGTGAGGAGGCACGGAGACGACGCGCTAAACGGTGGGACGACGAGAGGCTCTGGTAGGACATGACGACGTGTAGTGTGGGGGCGTTCCCGACACGAGGACCAGGAGCAACATCTCGACTCTCATCGGAGGATAGGGTGAAGTAGGTGTTTCTAGTTCCCTCCCCTTTTCCCCTTTAGTTAGCTATGTTATTCGGCTATATTATCTAGCCTGAGGATTTTATATGTCGTGAGCAAGTCTCACCCATGTCACGGTAAAGCACCAGTGTGCTAGACAGTACTATCAAGAGTACTTGTAATATTCATGTTGATTATTGGTGTGTACAGGAACCAGTGATAAATTTACTGTGTTGTGTATATCTTTCTATAGATTTTGATATGAACATATAGTGGTAAATTATATATAATATTATGCCAGTATTTGGAGGTTAGGCTATGTGCCCAGAAACTATTTATTTTCCATGTATTGATGATTGAATTATATACCATATATATGTCTATGTTCATTCAGTGAATAATCATTTGTGAGTACAGTGAATTATTGCGTTATCGCCCACGAGAGAAAGTATTAAAAACTCCAGTGTTAATAGTTCTTAATATATTGCTGAGTGAAGAACAATGTAAAGCCATTACAGTGAATCATTATAGCATTGATTGTAGAAAAGACTGTTTGAGCCTGAGTACAGTGTAACTAAGTAACTCGGTTTATTTGTGCCAATATCGAGTGTGCGAGTTTCTAGGAATATTGGAGAATTTAAAGAAACAGCGCGCGTGAATCTAGAAAACAAGCAAATTTCGCGCGGAGAGACCAGTGCGATCAGCTGTTCTTGACACGTGATGAGGAGGGGAGAATGTTGCCCTCTAGTGATCGCATACTAACCGTGGGAATTATCGGCCGCGTCAGGATCAGTTGATTTATTAATTATTGTTTGGCCTTTGTGACATCTTTCATACATTTTAAGTAAAATACAAAACTATCTTTGTGTTTATATCATCCCCTCCATTGATCTTGTGGCTATATTATACCGGTAAACATAGAGTGATAACAATAAGTACCTGCCTGATTCCTGATCTTCTGAGTGTGACCTTGCCAAGGCTACCACTGATCCCACCAGTCCACTGATGGTGTTACTGGCCACCTAAAAACACCAGTTGGCGACCTTGTGATTAACCGTAGAGCCCTATTGTTGGGGAGGGCACACGACAGTCGATGTGATCGAGTCGTGTTCTCACTCTTTCTTAATAAGAGGCCGTTAAGATTGACTGGGAGACTCTCCTGGCGTGCAGTGGCGCCGTGAGGATCGAGGGAAGACCCGCAGGGCTACGGTGAGTGACTTTGAGCATAGCATTTGCTCACCCCAGACTAGAGAGAAGAGAGGTGAAACCCCCAATATTGGCGACCTTGCCAGGATTTCGATCGAAGTAAAGGTTGCAGTGGTGGTACTTGGCAGTGGTGTTAGAGATCAGGTGCAGGTTAACACTCATAGCACAAGATGGAGGATGATAAAGTAACCAGGTTTATTGACTCTAGAGATGAACAGGTGCTGGAAGAGTGCACCAAGGCACAGTTACAGGCTATAGCGAATCATTTTGGAATAAAGCTGAAATCTGCCAGAGTTGGTGAAAGAAGACTAGAGATAATGGCTCAGCTCAAGGCTCGAGACGAAGCTTTGGGGGAGGAACGGCCCCAAACACCTGCCAGTGAGGGTGAACACCTGAGTATTGGTGGAAGCAGCAGGGGATCCAGCGGCAGCAGGCACAGCATAAAGCTGGAAATAATGAAGCTGCAGCTAGAAGCACAGCAGCGCAGAGAAGAGCGAGAAGCGCAGCTGAGGAGAGAGGAAGCACAGCAGCGCAAAGAAGAGCGAGAAGCAGAAGCGCAGCTGAGGAGAGAAGAAGCAGAAGCGCAGCTGAGGAGAGAAGAAGCACAACAGTGCAGAGAAGAGCGAGAGGCACAACAGCGCAAAGAAGAGCGAGAAGCACAACAGCGCAAAGAAGAGCAAGAGCGAGAAGCACAGATGAAGCGTGAGGAGCGAGAAGCACAACTGCGCCGAGAAGAACAAGAGCGAGAAGCACAGATGAAGCGTGAGGAGCGAGAAGCACAGCTGTGCCGGGAAGAACAGGAGCGAGAAGCACAGACGAAGCGTGAGGAACGAGAAGCACAGCTGCGCCGGGAAGAGCAAGAACGAGAAGCACAGCTACGCAGGGAAGAACGAGAGCAAGAAGTTAGGCTGAGACAAATGGAAATAGAAGCCAACCAGGAGGTGGAGCTGAAGCGAGCTGAACTGAGACTAGGTGCCCCTGCCCCGCCACAGGAAGACCGACGAGTGAGGGAACGAGACCTGCCGGTCTTTGTGCCTAGTGAAGCCGAAAGTTTCTTCGATCACTTTGAGAGAGTTGCTGCTATGAAGAGGTGGCCGAGGGCGGAGTGGGCGGAGTTGGTCCAAGGGAGGCTCACAGGTGAAGCTCGTGAAGCCTTCACTATGCTCGACTTCCAAGAATGCACTAACTACGATGCGGTAAAACGAGCTGTGCTCCGTTCCTTTAAGCTCACGCCAGAGTGTTACAGAAAGAGGTTTAGAGAATGTACCCGGTTGCCAGGAAAATCGTATGCGGAGACGGCGAGGGACATGGAAAGAAAGTTCCTTAAGTGGATGGACTCTGAAGAAGCGGGGTCGGCCGAAGAAATCAAGGAACTAATGGTCATGGAGAAGTTTATGTCCGTGCTCCCTCCGGAGATCAGGATGAGGGTAAAGGAGGCGGACATAAAGAACCTGAGGGCCGCAGCCGACCGGGCCGACATGTTAGAAGAAGCCCTACGCCCACGCCGAGAGGGACAGAACCGACCACCTGCATACGTCGGAAACGATAGGAGTTATAGAAGGACGGATGGATGGAGGACAGGAGCGAGTTCTCCCAAATCCCACCTCTCAAGTTGGAACACCCGAGGATCAAAAGGTGCTGTAGAGCCGATAGGGGAGAACCAAGCTGAGAGCTCGGGAACTGTTACTGCAGGGAAAGAAACGACAAGTGAGGCGGGAAAGACACAGGGTGTGACGGTCTCTGGAGGCAGTGCTAAGACGAGCGGTGGCGGATGGTCTCCGCCGAGGGGCCGCTTCTACAACTGCGGAATACCCGGACACGTCGCGCGGGAGTGCAGACGCTTTAAGCAAAGGGGACACGTTGCTTTAGTGGTGTTCGAGGACCAGAGGGCCGAGGGAGTGCGGGATGAACCCTGGCTAAATGGGGAGAAGAAAATTCACCCATTCATGTGTCAAGGAACCGTAAGGATGGGGGTCGCAGACCCCATCCCAGTGAAGATGATACGAGACACCGGGGCTGACTTTACCCTGGTAAGTGAAACCCTGTTCCCCGAGGGTTACGAAAGTACCAGTGTGGGGGTGGCACGGGTGGCCACTGTGGGAGGCCCAGTGAGGATGCCCCTACACCAGGTAACTTTAAATTCCGATTATGGCTGCCAGACCCTAGTGGTGGGAGTCTGTACATCAATGCCCAAGATGGAAGCAAAGGTCATCTTGGGGAATGACGCGTGTGGAGGATATGTCCTCCCGCATCTCGTGAAAGGCGAAGAGTGCACAGAACAATACAAGAAGACAGGTGAAGAGTTGAACGCCTGTGGGGACGAGAAGGGAATCGCACTGGTGGCGATCCCAGTTTGTACTGTGACACCGAGACAACGCGAAGAACCAGGAGGTTGTGGATCTGATGGGGCTGAGGAGTCGACTGACAGCCTGGGAACAGATCACCTCTACGTAGGACCCAGAGAACGAGTGGAGGGCGTGAGTAGCCCGAATGGTGAGTTGCAGGTGACACTCACCGGTTCTCTAGGGGTAAACCGCGCTCGTCTCGGAGAGTTACAGCAGGGGGAGGTCCCCGAATTGGTTAGTGAGGCCGAAGGAGGATGTGTGGGTCCTGAGAAGGCTTACTTTCCATTTATCTATATTATATATGCCATGCTATTCATGCTGAAGGAACGATGGACACCAGGAGCGACCGTGGGAACGGTGAATAAGTATGTCCAGAAGTTCAAAGAACGTCTCACTAGAGCAAAGAAACTGGCTAGGAAACTCCTGAAGAAGGCGCAACGTAAGATGTCGGAGTGGTGCGACAGGAGAGCTGCGCAGAGGGATTTTCAGGCCGGATCCCAAGTAATGGTTGTGCTGCCAGGAAAAGGTAGGGTGACCAAGTCGCGGTTCAACAGACCGTACCGAGTGCTGCGACGGTTGGGTCCAGTGTCGTACGAGATTGGGAAGCCGGATGGACCCCGAAAGAAACAGGTGTGTCCCGCAGACCGCCTGAAACCTTTCTTCACTGTGGAAGGAAGAGCCGACAAGCAGGACGGAACGATGTCCCGAGAAACCCAGGGGAAGACGGGTCTGAGTGTGCCAAGGGACCGAGAACTCCCGGAGGAGGAAAGTAAGTGGTCCAGGGCGGACGGCACCAGTCTCACCCGCACTGAGAGTCTGACAAGGATCAAGGTCAAGCACATCAAGGGGAAGGACGACGTAGTAGCGGACGCCCTATCCCGCATACACTAACGAGACATGACTCTTATTTTAAGGGGACGGGTATGTGACGGTGTTCCCCCCCTTATAATTCTCCCACGCCTGCAGTAAGAGTCATGTCTACTTTTCCCAAGCGTTCTCTACGTTGCAGGCTACAATTTGATATATGGGAGAGAGTGAAGTGTTCTCGGAGAGCCGAGAAATTTGTGAAATAGTAATATTTTGGCCTGTGGTATAGGCCCTTTAGGGAGCCAAGATGGCGCTTACCTCCCTGATCTCCCGCCAAAACCGTGTGACGTCAGTGGCACCGGATTGGCCACCGACAGCAATGTGGCACCGGGAGCCAATGAAAACTTCCCATAGCGAAAGTGACGTCACGAAGGAAAGGGGGTCCGGGCCGCGCGCCACTCTGGCACCAGCAGTCAGACACGACACGTCATAGAGGTCGGACAAGCGACGGATGGTCCTGTCAGTTGGACAGTTGTTCCCGCTCCCGTGGATTTACGCGTCACCGGAAGTCCGCCAGTACTCTGAGAAGTCTTCCCTAGTTCATGTGTTGAACCAGAAGAGGGAATTGACGGTTATTTGAGCAACAAGTGCTCCAGTCAGGTACTGTGCCAGTAGCAGTGAAGCCGTGCAGTGACGTATGTGGCGTCTGTGGCAATTCACCAGTTCGTGACAGCGTAGTGGCAGACAGAGGCACTGGGTAGCTGAGGAAGAGAGGACTATTTGGGGAAACCGGACGACTGTAGCTGAGACGTAGGCAACAGCCGTTGCTGGGAGAAGACGACGGCCAGGAGACCGACTCCAATCTTCAAGAAGTTAAGAAGGAGGACGGACCTGCAGTGAGGAGGCACGGAGACGACGCGCTAAACGGTGGGACGACGAGAGGCTCCGGTAGGACACGACGACGTGTAGTGTGGGGGCGTTCCCGACACGAGGACCAGGAGCTACATCTCGACTCTCATCGGAGGATAGGGTGAAGTAGGTGTTTCTAGTTCCCTCCCCTTTTTCCCTTTAGTTAGCTATGTTATTCGGCTATATTATCTAGCCTGAGGATTTTATATGTCGTGAGCAAGTCTCACCCATGTCACGGTAAAGCACCAGTGTGCAAGACAGTACTATCAAGAGTACTTGTAATATTCATGTTGATTATTGGTGTGTACAGGCACCAGGAACCAGTGATAAATTTACTGTGTTGTGTATATCTTTCTATAGATTTTGATATGAACATATAGTGGTAAATTATATATAATATTATGCCAGTATTTGGAGGTTAGGCTATGTGCCCAGAAACTATTTATTTTCCATGTATTGATGATTGAATTATATACCATATATATGTCTATGTTCATTCAGTGAATAATCATTTGTGAGTACAGTGAATTATTGCGTTATTGCCCACGAGAGAAAGTATTGAAAACTCCAGTGTTAATAGTTCTTAATATATTGCTGAGTGAAGAACAATGTAAAGCCATTACAGTGAATCATTATAGCATTGATTGTAGAAAAGACTGTTTGAGCCTGAGTACAGTGTAACTAAGTAACTCGGTTTATTTGTGCCAATATCGAGTGTGCGAGTTTCTAGGAATATTGGAGAATTTAAAGAAACAGCGCGCGTGAATCTAGAAAACAAGCAAATTTCGCGCGGAGAGACCAGTGCGATCAGCTGTTCTTGACACGTGATGAGGAGGGGAGAATGTTGCCCTCTAGTGATCGCATACTAACCGTGGGAATTATCGGCCGCGTCAGGATCAGTTGATTTATTAATTATTGTTTGGCCTTTGTGACATCTTTCATACATTTTAAGTAAAATACAAAACTATCTTTGTGTTTATATCATCCCCTCCATTGATCTTGTGGCTATATTATACCGGTAAACATAGAGTGATAACAATAAGTACCTGCCTGATTCCTGATCTTCTGAGTGTGACCTTGCCAAGGCTACCACTGATCCCACCAGTCCACTGATGGTGTTAGTGGCCACCTAAAAACACCTGTTGTCGACCTTGTGATTAACCGTAGAGCCCAATTGTTGGGGAGGGCACACGACAGTCGATGTGATCGAGTCGTGTTCTCACTCTTTCTTAATAAGAGGCCGTTAAGATTGACTGGGAGACTCTCCTGGCGTGCAGTGGCGCCGTGAGGATCGAGGGAAGACCCGCAGGGCTACGGTGAGTGACTTTGAGCATAGCATTTGCTCACCCCAGACTAGAGAGAAGACAGGTGAAACCCCCAACACCGGCCAACTAAAACGCGTCAACATTCAAGCCAAGCTATCAACCACGTGTTCACCATTGTGAGAGTGGAGCTTGGGACGCGGTTTCGGCAAGCCTCAACTTAATCTGTACCCCTTAGCATACATATATATATATATATGTGTATGCTAAGGGGTACAGATTATGTATGCCCTGTATATATATAACTCCCTTTTGATGCATCATTAGAGATTGTATATGTCGGGGTAGCTTGTCGTTACATTGAGCAACCTCAACAAAACCCATGTTAGTATTCTAACTAATTTATTTTCCATTTCCATGAATATAGATATTTTAGTAGCCTAGTGCATTGCTACGTAATATCCCTTAAATTATAGCTCGCGTGTGAGGAATCCACGAGCTGTTACCTTACCCGTGTTATTCATCTCCCAGTGTTCTACGAGGAATTCCAGAGATCCCGAGGATAATTCGTAACTGATGTCTTTGAAATCGTCTTCAAGCTAAGACTTTTCCTATTTCCTTAATTATTCAAATTCTCATTATTTTATTCTATCATTTAATGGGATACTGTGTACACTGGAGATAATACGTGTTATTAGAATGATTAATTTCTGATGTTAATGATCTATTTATTTACTGGTGATATTTTTCTATTGATTTCTTTAATTGGTCATAAGATTAGGTTATTACACAATGAACTGGTGCACGAACCACACTAGTTCCTAGACGTATATGAAGTTCTAGCAATATCCCCCCAATGTAGGTGTTTGAGGCTTTGATTCAAGTAAATTATCTATACAGCAAATTAATTATTTAAGTGATTACACTTCCTAATATTTAGCCATAGACACTGGTTCTTCCTGGAATTTCTAATGATCACTTTTTTATTAGTTTCCCTCTTTTCTATAAAAGCGGGTGGTCCTTCGTAATTGATTTCATTACTTTAATAATTAAATAAATAGAGTCAAGCCCCAAATGTCCCACATTATGGTCCTTATCGAACCGGATAAACATAAAATATAAATATACATACTAATTAGTAATAACTAATCACCGTGTGAAGTAGTCTTGACTAACCATTTTAATTAATTGTGTCTATCAACAGCGTAACACATAGGTTAGTCTAAGTCACACCAAGTCATTGCTACTTACACCTCATGTATAAGATAGCTCTCGTGGGACACAGTCAATTACCCACAACACTTAGACCTATACCTCATACTGAAGTAAGAATCTTTAGGTCACCAGGAGCAACAGCTCATAACTTGTATAATAATTCCTCACTAACACCAATTATGTGTTAACCATTTGGGCTATACAAATATTTCAATATACGGCTGTCAGCAGACTGTCCATTATAGCTTGAATTCATTCCATAATTACTGATTCACTCAAGTCAGTGGATTCATTAACATTTTAGGATCCAGTATAATAATATAAATTGCTGATCCCATACTAATTAATCATTACTAACCCTGATAACATTTTATTCCACAGTTAGGAAGTACATTCAGGAGTTAAATATTATTTACGGCAGTAGAATACTTGCCAAACACAATTAATTCTCTTGTGTTCATTTAATTTCTTATGTACATAACTGTTTTTCACTTGTGTGTGCAAGTGTACACTTATAATCCAAAAAAAACAAAAATACAGCACAACTATATTCACATTACTGCACCACAATAATCTTTACCAATCTTGTTAGGTAGAATTTAGGCTGTGATTGTGCTGAATTTGGCACAAACACAGACTAAATAAATTTGTAGTTCTTAGGTAGGAATTATCACGACTAGACTTAAGCTAGTCAGTAGTATATGTATTATACCCTTTGTGCTGACCCTATCAAGGGTGGGATTAAACTTTGAGATAACTCTGATTAGCGTATCTCCATATTATTTCGTCTTGTACTCATTATTTGTGTGTATCTATTTTGAGTATTGCTGGATGATCACCATTACATCTAATGGTGAAATAGAAGAGCTAACCGGACGAAAGTTAATGGTGAAGTTCAAGCAGTGCTCAAAATAACTAGCTACTTGTTGTTAGGTAGGTACATTTAACCTTGAGTGAGGTAGAGTATAATTTAGCCACATTAAATTAGGCTATACTTAATATTACTTGTCAACCAATGAGCAAGTACCCAAGCTTCATTAGTAATACTTATTCAAATCCCATGAAGTTTGGACTTAAAACCATCATGGCTACTCCTGAACAATTAAGGAGAACCTATATTGGCCTTAAAGGTCATTTAACTAGACTAATTAACAAGTCTGAGGCCTTGTCTAAAGCAACTCCCATTGATTCCTATCAATTAGAAACATCAGTGAGAGTGGCTGATCTGAAATTTGATCAAGTTAAATCTACAAGCCAGTCTTATGTTGACCTACTGAATACCATAGAAACTGATCCTGATGAAATGGATCGAATTATAGCAGATATTTTCCAGTATGAAGATGAGACTCAAGATAGACTTTACATACTATCCAATCTAGTAACACAATCTAAATCTAATGCAAATAATGCTATGTCTCAATCCAGTAACCAATTACCAGAGGTTCGTTTACCTACTTTAGACTTACCTACATTTACAGGGCTGGATACAGAAATTTGGGACAACTTTTGGACTTCATTTGAAGTTCATATACATAAGAAATCGTCTCTTGACAAGATTTCTAAATTCTCATACCTGCTTAGTCTTCTCAAAGGAGAGGCTAAAAAGGTCATACATAACCTAGCTCTCACTGAGAGTAATTATGAGGAAGCTATAAAACTGCTGAAGTTGAACTATTGCAACAAAGAGTTGAGTATAGCTAACCTTTATTACCAGTTACTAGATCTGAATGCACCAAATAACAGACCAGACTCACTTCAAAGCTTCAGACTAGAAGTAGAGTCTCTAGTGAAGGCCTTAGGTACTAAAGTTGATATACCAGCCTCAGAATGGTCAATCAAGTTACTTTTACAGAGGAAATTACCTCGAAATATCTTAACAGAGATCTGCTCACGCTATAAAACCGAGTTTCTCACTCTTGACCAAATATTCGAGGGACTGAGAATAACGGTTAACAGGTTGAAGACCCATGATAAGATTAAACCTGAGTCTAAACCACCTAATATTGACACTTCAGTCAAACCCAAACCGATTTTGAATAAGTCTAATAAATGTAAATCTAGGACTGCTCCATCCACTGGAAAGAGGAGTGGTAATGTAGGTACTTATTCGGTATCTCCTTCTGAGGTAACCAATGACTTGTCTGCTAAAGAGACAAAGTCAACCAAAGAGAGAAGGTGTCTGTTTTGTAGTCAAGGACATGCCACCTACCAATGCCCTGTTTATCCTAACTTTAATACCAGGATTAAACGGTTACAAGAAATACACAGGTGCACCAAGTGCATGGGCTCCATGATCCCAAAAAATGTGTAGTGCAACTACGTTCATGCAGTAGATGCAACCAAGGTGTACATCACTATGCCTTATGTCGAAAAACTTCTACCCAATCCATGACAACTGGGGAGAATTCCACGAATTCTACCACAGTACAATATTGTAAAGTACATCAAGAAATAAATGTACTTGCTACTGAGTCAGGCAATAATACCACTCTGCCTACAGCTCAACTTAGACTAATAAACAGGAAATCTAGAGTTAACACTAGAGGTCTTTTTGATCAAGGATCACACAAAAAACCTTCATTACACAACAATTAGTCGAGCAGTTAAAATTAAAACCTGCCAAAAGTGTGAGATTAAATATTTCTGGTTTCTTGACTAATAGTGGACCTCGTGAATACCAAGTAGTTGAGGTATTAGTGAGACTTGGATCTTCCACTAGTCCAATACAAGCGGTAGTAGTAGATAAACTTCCTATAGACCTGCAGGTCACAGGATTAGCTCGCACTTCGATATATCTTAAACGAAACCGCATGAGGCTACCAGATTACAAAATAAATTCTGACTGCCTCACTGATGTTGAATACTTATAGGCGCTGACCATTATTATAAATTTATAACGGGATGCACCAGACAACACAGAATGAATTTGTTGTCATCTGCTGGAGGCAAATTGCTTACTGGACCGGTGCTTTTCCAACAAAATCCAGTGTCAACCAACCAACAATCTAACAATACAATAGTGGCGTGACTAGGCTTGGAACAGTCACCCCTACATTTCAGAGAAATATCTGAAGATATTGAGTCTGATCCACCTGTACATCGTCTGTGGGATTTAGACACTTTAGGTATTATCCCTGAACAACCAAGCCCTGATGATATGTGGACTTACCAGCAATATCTGGATACAGTTGTCTATAAAGATAAACAATACTGGGTAAGACTCCCATGGAAGTTGAATCATCCACAACTTCCAGTTAATTATTTCATGGCAGCCTCACAATTACAGTCTCAATTAACACGACTACAGAAGCAGCCAGACAAACTGAACATGTATCATCAACTAATCCAACAACAACTCAACAGTAAATTTATCGAGGTTATTGATAATGATGACCGGAAAATAGGTCACTATTTACCCCATCACGCTGTGGTGAAAGATTCATTGACAACACCAATACGTATTGTCTTCAACTGTAGTGCTAAAGTGAAGCCAAGCAGTGTGTCCTTGAATGAATGTCTCCAAACGGGACCTAGCCTAACCCAAAGGCTACATGATGTGCTATTACGATTCCGTACTGGTATTTTTGCTTATACTGCTGATATCAGTAAAGCTTTCCTAAGAGTAGGTTTACAGGAAGAGGATCGTAATTACACCAAGTTTCTCTGGATTAAGGACCCACTGGATCCTAACAGTGATATCATCACATATCGTTTTGCCTCAGTATTATTCGGAGCGACGTCTTCCCCATTTCTATTGCAAGCAACATTAGATACACATTTGAGGAAGTCAAATAGCCCTTGTTAAGCAGAAATTAGTGACAACTTGTATGTCTACAATTTCCAGGGAACTACAAATGATCAATCCAATTTGGTAGAAATCTACCATGAGGCTAACCGTGAGTTATTAGGGGCCAATATGCCACTACAATCATGGGCCTCAAATAATAAATCATTAAACCAGATAATCGAGAAAGAATTTCCAGGTTATCAGATACCCAATCAATTAAAGGTTCTAGGTGTGGAATGGAACACAAGTACTGACGAGATGAATGTCAAGTCAGTACAAACCGATAATTCATCCCTTACCATGAGAAAATTACTCTCGTATGTCAGTCAACTATTTGACCCTTTAGGCTTACTTAGTCCTATATTGATAAGGGGCAAACTCCTAATGCAGGAATGCTGGCAGAAACATATGGGATGGGATGATCCGTTACCAAGTGAGTTACAAGCTAAATGGCAGATACTCACAACGGATTTCAATCAGTTAGGTGTTTTGAAATTTCCTCGTAATGCTTCAGGACCAAACTTGCCCACAAATTTGCAGGTTTTTTGCGATGCCTCTGGCAAAGTGTATGGCGCTGTAGCCTACTTAGTTAATAGTGCACAATCAATTTTGCTCACATCTAAAGCAAGAGTTGCTCCCATTAAGAAGAGATCTTTACCTCAAATGGAGTTGACTGCATTGCTGGTGGGAGTAAGATTGGCTCATTGCCTGACCAAAACACTCAATAATATCCACTTTGGTGAGATTGTCGTGTGGTCAGGCAATGAGGTAGTCTTACAATGAGTAAGAAACAACAATAATAAAACTCCATACGTCACTAATCGTGTTAGGGAAATTCATGAATTATCTGCTGGATATAAATTCAGACATGTTCCTACTAAGGACAATCGTGCAGATTATTTATCTCGAGGATTAACACTAAAACAACTTATCAAGTCTTCGATGTGGTTTAATGGACCTTCATGGCTTGTTGGTGGTCAGTGGCCCAAACAAAAGCCACAAGTCATAGTGACCAATATCACTACTCCCATGAAAGAACCAGAATCTCATCGAATCTTAGCTATTGATCCTCACAATTATTCTAACTTAAGTAAGTTATTAAGAGTGACAGCACATGTGTTTGATTTTCTTGCTAAGATAGGAATCAGGCATAAGTTTCCCAATCCTATCCTCTACTGGATCAATTGTGCAGAGCAAGAGACATATGGAAGCGAATATAAAAATCTTCCAGATAAATTAACTAAGTCTCTAGGTATCTGGTATGATGCCAACACTCATAATATATTAAGGTGTGGAGGACGTTTGCTTCATGCAAAAATTGATCTGGATACAAAGAATCCAATCCTTCTACCACGTCACCACAGGATTACCAAACTTCTAGTTTTACATCACCATCAATATGGTACTCTACATGGTGGAGTGTTAGACACTCTCACCGACCTTAGACAGAAATACTGGCTTCCTCAAGGTCGTCAAACAGTCAAATCAATTATTAAATTCTGTGTAATCTGCAAAAGATACGATGCTCGAGTGTGTCCTTACCCAGGACCTCCACCACTCCCTGAAGAAAGAGTGGTTCATCTTCGTCCCTTTGAGACCACTGGTGTCGATTACACAGGAGCCTTGCTTCTCACTGGCAATCCAGATCAGATACCAGTGAAGGCTTACATTTGCCTCTTTACGTGTGCTACCACCAGAGGCGTACATCTAGAAGTGACTTCAGATATGAGTGCTGAAGCCTTTATCCAAGCTTTTCGTAGATTTGCAGCTCGCAGATCCTGTCCCAAACTGATGATATCGGACAATGGTTCAAATTTTGTGGCAGGAGAAGTCTGTCTGCGAGAAGTAAAGAATCATCCAGAAGTGCAATCAGTCCTGCAGAGACGACAATGCCACTGGAAATTTATAGCTCCAAGAGCCCCTTGGCAAGGTGGGTTCTACGAACGAATGATAGGAACTGTCAAGAAATGTTTAAGAAAGACCTTACATCGACAGAAAATTAGTTACTCCGAACTCCAAACACTTGTTGTGGAAATCGAGGCGCGAGTCAATAACCGCCCATTACCATACCTGTCATATGATTTCTCACAGAGAGAACCTCTGAGTCCCTCCCACTTGATACATGGAGGCCTGCTGAGCCCTCTCATACCTTTGGCAGAAGAGGACCCCGTCGACCCTTCACATGTAACCCGGAGTGACTTAGTAGAAAGTTACCAACATCTCTCAAGAGTAATTGAAAGGTGGAATGAGGTGTGGACTCGAGAGTACCTCACAACTCTACGAGAGTACCACTACAGAGCTTCGAGTCCCTATAATAAAGTACAACTTAAACCAGGAGACCTAGTATTGGTTGACAGTGATGGACCGAGGTCAGAGTGGCCCATAGGCAAAATAGTTGCTATCCACCCAGATCACCAAGGTATCCTGAGGGTAGTGAAAGTTTTGTGCCGAGGCAACACTACCCTGAAAACCTTAGAGAAGTTGGTACCTTTCGAATTAGCAGAACTTGAGTGTTTACCAGAACCAGCTTCACCAGCAGTTTCCGAGGACAGCAATTCCGATCCACCGAGCAACCGCCCCACTAGAGCTGCTGCCCAACAATGCAAGCGGAAACTACAAGCCTATTATAGTTCTGACCAAGAGCAAATACCTTCCCATCCAATTTAAGTAATCATGATGATACTGTGGTGTAATGTCAAGTAACAAATCGTTACAAGTCACCATGACCCAGAACATTCTCATCACAGTAGATTCTCAGTTATTTAAATTGTGTGATTTAAATTCTTAATTGTTGTATAAGCTATTAATAACATCATTTCGTCTAGAGTATCTGAGAGTTAACTAGACTTTAAGACTTAGTAACATAAACATTACATGTCATAGCGACACTAGTCACAGAGTTTATTGTAGGCTTTCTTAGTTATTAACTTTAGATGATTCATAATAACATGTCCCATTCAACATGAAATTTGCAAGACTTAAGTTTCTTGTATGTCCCTAACAATTCCGGGACATCCGTTATGTGTGTACTAACATACTAATATTAATACTAACTTCGGGATGGGTATGTCAGTACTCAACATTACACTGCGACCCGATAAATCTCCCCCCGGAGTTATGTTGGAAATTTCCAACACTAATACAATATTATTGTATTATTATAAACTAGTATTAAAATATACTAATTACTGTAGTAACTAAAATTAACTAACAGTAGTGTTTGCATGAACTAATAATCATATGTGTATAAGAATACTGGAATTCTTACGAAACCAAGCTCCAGTGTTGCGTCAGATTCTACCTAGTTAAACACATTTATATCCAGTGTGTTAGAGAATTGAATGTGATTCTCTAAAATCATCAGTATTCCGTGTGATAATTATTTACGGATAACATAACTCCCAAATAATTCCAAATAGAGAGTTTTTAGTTTCAATTGTTATCAAGTAATAAATTTACCGTCACGCGTGAATGCCATGGAGAAAACTAAAATCTTCTCCATTTCTTGCTTACTACCATAAGACGAGAAAGTAATAATATTTAACTCCCTAGAATTATAACCCAGTCGTTATTAAAGCATTTTAGCCACAACTACGCGAAATAATATTATTCGTGATAAATAATTTCTGTGGCGAATGCGAGACGCGAGCGGAGAGGGAGACGCCATTGTGATTTGTGGCTTGAGGATTACAAGACGCCAGAGTGCGGCGTGAAGTCACGCGTTGTGGAATTGAGCAACAAGTTTTGGTGTCAGAGTCTAGGACACGTTACGGTGAAGTTGTCAGCAAGATTTAACCTGATACTCATCATAGACCTAGTTAATTTGTTCTACGTGATCTGTCGTGACCGGCCAACTAAAACGCGTCGACATTCAAGCCAAGCTATCAACCACGTGTTCGCCATTGTGAGAGTGGAGCTTGGGACGCGGTTTCGGCAAGCCTCAACTTAATCTATACCCCTTAGCTAAGTATATATATAACTCCCTTTTGATGCATCATTAGAGATTGTATATGTCGGGGTAGCTTGTCGTTACATTGAGCAACCTCAACAAAACCCATGTTAGTATTCTAACTAATTTATTTTCCATTTCCATGAATATAGATATTTTATTAGCCTAGTGCATTGCTACGTAATATCCCTTAAATTATAGCTCGCGTGTGAGGAATCCACGAGCTGTTACCTTACCCGTGTTATTCATCTCCCAGTGTTCTACGAGGAATTCCGGAGATCCCGAGGATGATTCGTAACTGATGTGGCGTGGGGGGAGTTTGAGTGGGGTATAAACATCCCCACTCAACAATGCAACAAAAAATACTACCCCAATACTACCTTAACAACACCCCCATTCCACCCTACAATAACCAATGCAACAACAACAACACCGCCATTCCACAATACAACAGCCAATACTAACTCAACAACACCCCCACTCCAAAATACAACAACCAAAGATTTCAAAGATGTCTTTGAAATCATCTTCAAGCTAAGACTTTTCGTATTCCCTTAATTATTCAAATTCTCATTATTTTATTCTATCATTTAATGGGATACTGTGTACACTGGAGATAATACGTGTTTATTAGAATGATTAATTTCTGATGTTAATGATCTATTTATTTACTGGTGATAATTTTCTATTGATTTCTTTAATTGGTCATAAGATTAGGTTATTACACAATGAACTGGTGCACGAACCACACTAGTTCCTAGACGTATATGAAGTTCTAGCAATATCCCCCCAATGTAGGTGTTTGAGGCTTTGATTCAAGTAAATTATCTATACAGCAAATTAATTATTTAAGTGATTACACTTCCTAATATTTAGCCATAGACACTGGTTCTTCCTGGAATTTCTAATGATCACTTTTTTATTAGTTTCCCTCTTTTCTATAAAAGCGGGTGGTCCTTCGTAATTGATTTCATTACTTTAATAATTAAATAAATAGAGTCAAGCCCCAAATGTCCCACAACCCCCACTTCACCATACAACACCAATAAACCTAAAACAACACCCCCCCCAATCCACCATACAGCAACAAATACCACCCCAACAACACCCCCCACTCCACCATACAACAACCAATACAACCCCAACAACACCCCCACTCAACCATACAACAACCAATACAACTAAAATACCCCCCCCAATCCACCATACAGCAACAAATACCACCCCAACAACACCCCCCACTCCACCATACAACAACCAATACTACCCCAACAACACCCTCACTCCACCATACAACAACCGATACTACCACGACAACACCATCAACAACAACAACACAATACAACAACGAATGCTACTACAACAACCTAACTCCTCTATATAACAACCAATACTACCTTAACAACACCCCCATTCCACCCTACAATAACTAATGCAACAACAACAACACCGCCATTCCACAATACAACAGCCAATACTAACTCAACAACACCCCCACTCCAAAATACAACAACCAATACTACCACAACAATACCCCATCTCCACCATGCAACAACCAATATTATCCCAACAACACCGCCACTCCACCATACAACAACCAATACTACCACAAACCCCCCCCACCACTCCACCATACAACAACCAATACTATCCCAACAACACACCCACTCCACCAACAATAACCAATACCACTACAACAACACCCCAGTCTACCATGCATCAAGTAATAAAACTTCAACAACACCCCCACTCCACCATACAACAAATAATACTACACCCAACAACACCACCACTCCACCATACAACAACCAATACAACTACAACAACTCCCCCCACGCCACAATACAACATCCAATACTACTCCAACAACACCCGCACTCTACCATACAACTAATACTACACCCAACAACACCACCACTCCATACAACTGCCAATACTACCTCAAAAGCACCCCCATTCCACCTTACAACAACCAAAACTACTAGAACAACACCCCCACTTCACCATACAGCAACCTATACTCCCCCAACAACAACCCCACTCCACCATACAACAACTAATACTACCACAAAAACACCCCCACTGCACCATATAAGAACCAATTTTACCCCATAAACACTCCCACTCCACAATACAACATATAATAGAACTACAACACTCCCACTCAACCATACAACAACAAATGCAACTAAAACATCACCCCTCCCATTCCTCCATTAAACAACCAATACTACCACAACCACCACCCCCCCCCCCCGACGCCACCATAGAACAAACAATATTACCCCAACAACTCCCAAACTCCACTGTACAACAACCAATACTATCATAATTACACCCCCTCTCCACCATACAACAACCAATACTACCCCTACAACACCCTTACTCCAGCATACAACAGCTAATAAAACTACAACAAGACACCCATTCCACCATACAGCAACCAATACTACCCCAACAACACCCCCACTCCACCATACAATAAACAAAACTTCCACAAAAGCAACCCCCACTCCACCATACAACAACTATTACTACCCCCAACAACACCCCCCACTTCACTATACAACAACCAATACTATCCCATACACACCCACACTCCACCATATATCACCCAATACCACTACAACAACAACCCCAATCCACCATGCAACAACCAATCCAACCACAACAATAACCCCTACTCCACCGTACAACAACCAATACTACTCCAACAACATCCCCACTCAACAATGCAACAAAAAATACTACCCCAGCAATAACCCCAAGCCACCATACAACAACCAATACAACAACAAAAACACCCCAGCTCCACCATACAACAACCAATAGAACTACAACAACTCCCCCACTTCACCATACAACAACCAATACTACTCCAACAACACCCCCCCCCCCCACCATACAACAGCCAATACTACCCCAACAACTCCCCCACGCCATTATACACCAACCAATACTACCCCAACAACAACCCCACTCCACCATACAACAACCAATACATACTCCAACAACACTCCAACTCCACCATACAACTACCAATACTACCCCAACAACACCCCGACTCCACAATGCAACAACCAAAAGTACCACAACAACACCCACACTCCACCATACAACTACAAAAACACCCCCACTCCACCATACACCAACCAATACAACTACAACAACTCCCCCCACGTCACCATACAACAACTAATACAACTACAAAAACACTCCCACTCCCCCATCCAACGACCAATACAACTCCAACATCACCCCCACTCTACAATACAACAACCAATACTACTCCAACAACACACCCTACTCTACCATACAACAACCCATACTACCTCAACAACTCCCCCACTCCACCATACAACAACCAATACTACCACAGCAAAACCCTCACTCCACAATACAACAACCAATGCTACTCCAACAACACACCCTACTCTACCATACAGCAACCCATACTACCCCCAACAACCCCCCCCCCACTCCACCATACAACAATCAATACTATCCCAACAACACCACTCCAGAATACAAAAACCAATACTACCACAACACCACCCCCAACTCCACCATACAACAACCAATACTACCCCAACAACACCCCCACTCCACAATACAACAACCAATAGAACTACAACACCCCCACTCCACCATTCAATTACATATGCAACTATAACAACACCCCGACTCCACCATACAACAATCAATAGTACCACCACAACAACTCCACTCCACCATACAGCAACCAATACTATCCCAACAACAACCACCCCATTCCACAATACAACAACTAATACTACCACAAAAAACCCACTCCACCATTCAACAACCAATTCAACTATAACAACACCCCCTCTCCCCAATACAACAACCAATATTACCCAAACAACACCCCCACTCCACCATACAACAACCAATTCTACCTCTACAAAACGCACACTCCACCATACAAGAACTAATTCAACTGCAACAACATCCCCACTCCACCATACAAAAAACAATACTACCCTAACAACTCCCAAACTCCACTGTACAACAACCAAAAGTATCTTAACTACACCCCCCTTCACCATACAACAACCAATACTACCCCAACAACACTCCCCCCACTCCATCATACAACAACCAGAACAACTACAACATCAACCCCACTCACCATGCAACAACCAATACCACTATAACAGCACCCCGACTCCACTATACAACAACCAATACTAACCCAACAACGGCCCCACTTCACCATACAACAACCAATAAACTCCAAAAACACCCCTCCTCCACCATACAACAAACAATACAATTACAACAACACCCCCACTTCACCATATAACAACCAATACAACTCCAACAACATCACCACTTCACAACACAACAACCAGTACAACTACAACAACATCCCCACTCCACCATACAACAACCATTAATACCCACACAACACCCCACTCCACCATACAATATCCAATAAAACTACAACAACACAACCACCCCACCATTCAATATCCATTTAAATTACAACAATACCCCCACTATACCATGCAACATCCAATACTACCCCAACAACACCCCCCTCTCCACCAGACAACAACCAATACAACTACATGTACACCCCACTCCATAATACAACAACCAATACTATTCTAATAACACCCCCAATCCACCATACAATATCCAAATAAACTACAACAACACCCTACTCCACCAAACAACAACCAATGCTACCCAAACAACACACTCACTCCACCATACAACCAGTACAACTATAAAAACAAACTAATTCAACCATACAACAACCAAAACTTCCTCAACAACACCCCCATTCCACCATACAACAACCAAAAGTACCCCATTAACACCCCCACTCCACCATACAACAATCAATATCACTACAACAACACCGCCATCTCCACATTGTAACAACCAATACAACTACAACAACACCAACACTCTAAAATACAACAATCAATAGTGCCCCACCAACAGCCTTACTCCACCATACAATAACCAACACTAACCCACAAACACCCCCACTCCACCATACAACAACTAATACCCCAACAACACTCCCACTCCACCATTCAACAAACAATATAATCACAAAAACACCCTAACTCCACAATTCAAGAACCGAAACTTCCACAACACCCCCACTCCACCATACAACATCCAATACAACCACAACAACTCCCCCACTGCACGATACAACAACCAATACTACTCCATCAACACCCCCACTCCACAATACAGCAACCAATACTACTCCAACAACACCCTCTCACTTCACCTTACAACAACCAAAACTACTACAACAACACCCCTTCTTCACCAATACAACAACCAATAAAACTAAAACAACACTCCCACTCGAACATGCAACAACCAATACAATGACAACAACACCCTCACTCCACCATACAACAACAAATACTATCTCTACAAAACCCCCCACTCCACCATACAACAACTAATACTACCACAACAACAACCCCACTCCACAATACAACAAGTAATACTGTAATAAAAACTCCCCCACTCCAACATTCAACAACCAATTCCACTACAACAACACCCCCAACTCCACTATACAACAACCAATAGTATCTTAACTACATCCCCACTCCACCATACAACAACCAATACTACCCCTTCAACACCCCCACTCCACCATACAACAACCAATAAAACTTCAACAAAACCCCCACTCCACCATTCAACAACCAGAACAACTACAACAACAACCCCACTGACCATGCAACAAACAATACCACTATAACAACACCCCCACTCCACCATACAACAACCAATACTGCCCCAACAACAGCCCCACTTCACCATACAACAACCAATAAAATTACAACAATACCCCCACTACACCATGCAACATCCAATACTACCCCAACAACACTCCCCCTCTCCATCATACAACAATTATTACAACTTCAAGAACACCCCCACTCCATAATACAACAACCAATGCTACCCAAACAACAAACCCACTCCACCATTCAACCAGTACAACTATAAAAACAAACTAATTCAACCATACAACAACCAAAAATACCCCATTAACACCCCCACACCACCATACAACAACCAATACCACTACGCTATCTCCACATTGTAACAACAATACAACAACACCAACACTCCACAATACAACAACCAATAGTGCCCCACCAACAGCCCTACTCCACCATACAACAACCAAAACTACCACAACAAAACTCCCCTCACTCCACCATACAACAACCAGAACAACTGCAACAACAACCCCACTCACCATGCATCAACCAATACCACTATAACAGCACCCCCCACTCCACCATACAACAACCAATACTGCCCCAGCAACAGCCCCACTTCACCATACAACAACCAATAAACTCCAAAAACACCCCTCCTCTACCATACAACAACCAATACTACCACAACAACACCCCCACTCCACCATACAACAATTAATTCTATCACAACAACACCTGCCACTCCACCATACAATATCCATTAAAACTACAACCCCACAACCACCCCACCATTCAATATCCATTAAAATTACAACAATACCCCCACTACACCATGCAACATCCAATACTACCGCAACAACACCCCCCCCCCCTCTCCATCATACAACAACCATTACAACTCCAAAAAACACCCCTCCTCCACCATACAACAATCAATACTACCACAACAACAACCCCCCTCCACCACACAACAGCCAATACAAACTCAAATACACCCCCACTCCACTATACAAAACCAATATTACCCCATCAACACCCCCACTCCACCACACAACAACCAATATTACCCCAACAACACCCCCACTCCTCCACACAACAACCAATATTACCCCATCAACACCCCCACTCCACCACACAACAACCAATATTACCCCAACAACACCCCCACTCCACCACACAACAACCAATATTACCCCAACAACACCCCCACTCCTCCACACAACAACCAATATTACCCCATCAACACCCCCACTCCACCACACAACAACCAATATTACCCCATCAACACCCCCACTCCACCACACAACAACCAATATTACCCCAACAACACCCCCACTCCTCCAGACAACAACCAATACTACCCCAATAACAACCCCAAACCACCAGGGAGCCGGTTGGTCGAGCGCATAGCACACTGGATTTGTGAACCTGTGGTCCCGGGTTTGATCCCGGGAGCCGTCGAGAAACAACGGGCAGAGTTTCCTTCACCCTCTGCCCCTGTTACCTAGCAGTAAAATAGGTATATGGGTGTTAGTCAGCTGCCACGAGCTGCTTCCTGGGGGTGGAGGCCTGGTCGAGGACCGGGCCGCAGGGACACTAAAGCCCCGAAATCATCTCAAGATAAGAAAACAATAATAAGATACTCCACCATACATCAACCAATACTACCACAACAACATCCCCACTCCACCATACAACAATAAATACTACATTACAACACCCCTAATCCACCATACAACAACCAATATTACCCCAACAACACCCCCACTCCTCCACACAACAACCAATACTCCCCCAACAACACCGCCACTCCACCATACAACAACCAATACAACCCCAACAACACCCCCCCCCCCTCCACCATACAACAACCAATAATACCTCAACAACACCCCACTCCTCCATACAACAACCAATCTACCACAACCACACCCCCATTTCACAATACAACAACCAATGCAACCCCAACAACAACCCCACTCCATCACACAACAACCAATACAACTACAACAACACCCCACTCCACTATACAACTACCAATACTATCAAAACAACTCCCCCCCCATCCACCATACAGCAACTAATATTACCCTAACAACACCTCCCTCTCTACCTTACAACAACCAATGCTACCCCAACAACACTCCCACTCCACTTACAACATCCAATACTACCACAACACCCCTCCTCCACCAAACAACAACCAATACTACAACAACTCCCCCATTCCAAATACAACAACCAATACTACCACATCAACACTCCCTCTCCACAATACAACAACCAATACTACCCCAACAACACCCCCACTCCACTATACAACGACCAATAGAACTACAACAACACCCTTACTCCACCATGCAACAACCAATAAAACTACAACAACACTCCCTCTGCCCCATAGAACAACCAATACTACTGCAACAACACCCCTACTCCAAAATACAACAACCAATACTACCCCAACAACACCCCCACTCCACCATACAACAACCAATACTACTGCAACAACACCCCCACTCCAAAATACAACAACCAATACTACCCCAACAACACCCCCACTCCACCATTCAACAACCAATACCACCCCAACAACACCCCCCACTTCACCATACAACAACCAATACTACCCCAACAACACCCCCCCTCCACCATACAACAACCAATAATACCTCAACAACACCCCACTCCACCATACAACAACCAATCTACCACAACAACACCCCCACTTCACCATACAACAACCAATACTACCCCAACAACACCCACCCTCCACCATACAACAACCAATAATACCTCAACAACACCCCACTCCACCATACAACAACCAATCTACCACAACAACACCCCCACTTCACCATACAACAACCAATACTACTCCAACAACACCCCCCCCCCCTCCACCATACAACAACCAATAATACCTCAACAACACCCCACTCCACCATACAACAACCAATCTACCACAACAACACCCCCACTTCACCATACAACAACCAATACTACCCCAACAACACCCACCCTCCACCATACAACAACCAATAATACCTCAACAACACCCCACTCCACCATACAACAACCAATCTACCACAACAACACCCCCACTTCACCATACAACAACCAATATTACCCCAACAACACCCCCACTTCACCATACAACAACCAATACTACCCCAACAACACCCCTACTACACCATACAACAACCAATGCTACCCCAACAACACAACCACTCCACCATACAACAATCAAATCTTCCACAACAACACCCCCACTCCACCATGCAACAACCAATAAAACTACAACAACACCCCCACTCCACCATACTACAACCAATACTACCCCAACAACACCCCTACTCCACCATACAACAACCAATGCTACCCCAACAACACACCCACTCCACCATACAACAACAAATACAACTACAACAACACCTCCCACACCACTGTACAACAACCAATACTACCTCAACAACACACCCACTCCACCATACAAGAACCAATAGAACTACAACAACACCCTCACTCCACCGTACAACAACCAATACTACCCCAACAACACCCCCCGCCCCTCACTCCACCGTACAACAACCAATACTACCCCAACAACACCCCCCGCCCCTCACTCCACCGTACAACAAACAATAGTACCCCAACAACACCCCCCGCCCCTCACTCCACCGTACAACAACCAATACTACCCCAACAACACCCCCCCGCCCCTCACTCCACCGTACAACAACCAATACTACCCCAACAACACCCCCCGCCCCTCACTCCACCGTACAACAACCAATACTACCCCAACAACACCCCCCGCCCCTCACTCCACCGTACAACAACCAATACTACCCCAACAACACCCCCCGCCCCTCACTCCACCGTACAACAACCAATACTACCCCAACAACACCCCCCCCCCTCACTCCACCGTACAACAACCAATACTACCCCAACAACACCCCCCCCCCCCGTCACTCCACCGTACAACAACCAATACTACCCCAACAACACCCCCCCCCCCTCACTCCACCGTACAACAACCAATACTACCCCAACAACACCCCCTCCCCCTCACTCCACCGTACAACAACCAATACTACCCCAACAACCCTCCCCCCCCGTCACTCCACCGTACAACAACCAATACTACCCCAACAACACCCCCCGCCCCTCACTCCACCGTACAACAACCAATACTACCCCAACAACACCCCCCCCCCCCGTCACTCCACCGTACAACAACCAATACTACCCCAACAACTGTTTCAGTGAAACGTTTTTATTTATTGGTCAATTTCAATTAAACGTTTAAGAAAATATGGTCTCGGTAAGATTTACTGTTCAAAGTTTCAGCTTGATAAGGTCAATGGCAGCAGGTCAAAATACTGTATAATAGATTTTTTTAACCAATTTTTAATATTTTTCATACTAAACTCTTGATGTTATTCGTTTAATATATCTAGTTACTGTAAAAAAAAATATTGTTATGCGCACCCGGCTGAGCGGATAGGCCTCGGGATTCGTAGTCCTGAGGTTCCGGGTTCCATCCCCGGTTGAGGCGGAAAAACTGGGCAAAAGTTTTTTTCACCTTGATGCATCTGTTCACCTAGCAGTAAATAGGTACCAGGGAGTTAGACAGCTGCTACGGGCTGCTTCCTGGGGATGTGTAATAAAAATGAGGCCTGGTCGAGGACCGGGACGCTAAGCACCCGATATCATCTCAAGATAATCTCAAGATAACCTTAAGAAAACCTCAAGATAACTTAAAGATAACCCTTCATAATAACCTCAAGATAACCCTCCATAATAACCTCAAGGTAACCCTCTATAATGACCTAAAGATAACCCTCCATAATAATCTCAAGATAACCTCAAAATATCCTTCAAGATAACCTCAAGATAACTCTCCATAATAACCAAGAGCAACCTCCGTAATAACCTCATGATAACCCCCCATATTAACCTCATGATAACCTCAAGAAAACCTCAAGATAACTTAAAGATAACCCTCCATAATGCACTCAAGATAACCCCTCCATAATAACCTCCAAATAACCTCAAGATAACCCTCCATAATATGCTCATGATAACCTCACGATTACCTCAAGAAAACCTTTCATAATAACCTCAAGATAACCTCCCATAATGACCTCAAGATAACACTCCATAATAACCTCATGATAACCTCAAGATAACCTAAGGATAACCTCAAGATAACCTCAGGATAACCTCAAGAAAACCCTCAATAAAAACCTCAAGATATCCCTCAATACTAGCCTCAAGATAACTCTCTATAATAACCTAAAAATAACTCTATATTAACCTAAAGATAACCATTCATAATTACCTCAAGATAACCTCAAGATAACCCTCAAAATAACCTCAAGATAACCCTCCATAATACCCTCAAGATAACCTCAAGATAAACCTCAAGATAACCCTCCATAATAACCTCAAGATAACCACAAGATAACCCTCCATAATAACCTCATGATAACCCTCTAGATAACTCTTCATAATAACCTAACGATAACCTCGAGATAACCCTCCATAATAACCTTACGATAACCTCAAGATAACCATTCATAATAACCTCAAGATATCCCTTAATATTAGCCTTAAGATAAACTCACGATTACCTCAAGATAACCTTCCATAATAACCTCAAGATAACCTTCAATAGTAACCTCAAGTTATCTCTCCATATCCATCTTGATAACCCTCCAAAAAAACTCAAGATAACCTCATGATGACCTCAAAATAACCTCATGATAACCCTCAATATTAACCTCAAAATACCCTTAAGATAACCCTCCATAATAATCTCAAGATAACCTCAAAATAACGTCTAGATAACCCTGCATAATACCCTAAAGATAACCTCAAGATAACTCAAGGTAACCTCAAGATAAATCAAGGTAACCTCAAGATAAAATGAAGATAATCCTCAATAATAACCTCAAGATAACTCAAGGTAACCTCAAGATAGCATGAAGATAATCCTCAATAATAACCTCAAGATAACCCCTCCATAATAACCTCAAGATATCCTCAAGATAACCTTCCATAATAACCTTTAGATAACCTCAATGATAACCCTTGATAATTACCTTAAGATAACCTCAAGATAACCCTTCATAATAACCTTATGATTACCTGAAGATAACCTTTCATAATAACCTGAAGATAACCTCTAGATAACCCTCAAGATAACCTCATGATAACCTCCAATAATAACCTCAAAATAACCCTTCATAATAACCTTAAAATAACCCTCCATAATAACCTCCAATAATAACCTCAAGATAACCCTCCATAATACCCTCAAGATAATCCTCCATAATAATCTCAAGATAATCCTCAAAAATAACCTTAAGTTAACCTCACGATTACCTCAAGGAAACCTTCCATAATAGCCTCAAGATAACCTTAAAATAACTCTCCATAACACCTCAAGATAACCTCAAAATAACCTCAGGATAAATTCAAGATAACTTCAAGATAACCTATAGATAACCTCAAGATAACCCTCGATAATAATCTCATTATAACCTCAATATAACCCTCCATAATAACCTAAAGATAACCTCATGAGAACCTCAGGATAACCTTTCATAATAACTTAAAAATAACGTCTAGATAACTTCAAGATAACCCTTCATAATAACCTCAAGATAACCCTTCATAATAACCTCATAATAACCCCAAGATAACCCACCATAGTAACCTTAAAATATCCTGAAGATAACCCTCCATAATAACCTAAAGATAAGTCTCCATAATAACCTCAAGATAACCTCTCGATTACCTCAAGATAACCTTCCATAATAACCTCAAGTTAACCTCAAGATAACCCTCCATAATAACCTCTAGATAACCCTCCAAAATATCCTCAAGATAACCTTAAGATAACCTCTAGATAACACTTTATAATAATCTCATAATAACCTCAAGATAATCCTTAATAGTAACCTCAAGATAACCCCACGGGTACCTCAAGATAACCTTCCATAATACCCTCAAGATAACCTGAAGATAGCCCTCCATAATAACCTCAAGATAACCCTCCATAATAACCTTAAGATAATCTCACGATTACCTCAAAATAACCTTCCACAATAACCTCAGGATAACCTCAAGATATCCCTCCATAAAAACCTCAAGATAACCCTTCATAATATCCTCAAGATAACCTCAAGATAACCCTCCATAATATCCTCAAGATAACCTCAAGATAATCCTCCATAATAACCTCAAGATAATCCTCCATAATAACCTCAAGATAACCTCACGATTACCTCAAGGAAACCTTCCATAATAGCCTCAAGATAACCTTAAAATAACTCAATAACACCTCAAGATAACCTCAAAATAACCTCAGGATAAATTCAAGATAACCTCAAGATAACCCTCGATAATAATCTCATGATAACCTCAATATAACCCTCCATAATAACCTAAAGATAACCTCATGAGAACCTCAGGATAACCTTTCATAATAACTTCAAAATAACGTCTAGATAACCTCAAGATAACCCTCCACAATAACCTCAAGATAACCCTCGAAAATATCCTCAAAATAACCTCTAGATAATACTCCATAATAACCTCAAGATAACCTCACGATAATCTTTCATAATAACCTCAAGATAACCCTCCATAAAAACCTCAAGAAAACCCTCCATAATAACCTCAACATAACCTCACGGTTACCTCAAGATAACCTTCCATAATAACCTCAAGAGAACCCTCTATAATATCCTCAAGATAACCCTCCATAATTACCTCAAGATAACCTCATTATAACCTTATATTATACACAAATGACACATTTGAAAATCTAGTGCTCTAAAATGTCTAAATTAATTAAAATTTTGAAAATATCGAGCAGTAAACGTTGTACATAATATATAGGATTAATAAGAATTTCTCGACAATTGAACCGTAAAAATACCGTACGTACGTAAGTAAGTACCGTAAGTACGTAACCGTTAAAATAAATAAAAAAATTAAAATTATGTAAAAAATTACGAAAAATGGCGTAACTAATACGTCGAGGAAATTAATGTAGAAGAACGCCGGTCATTATTATGGCGGGTTCTAATTGATCTAAAACATTGTAAATTGAGTTAGCAATTGTTGGTGATAGGCCTTGCAACATGTTAAAGTTTCTGTCATATACATGTCTTCAAGCAACAATGAAAACAATTTTATTTCCCCAAAAAAATTGTTTGAAATATTTTATGAATGTCGATTGTATTTTTAATTATATCAAAACACACATTTAATGTATTTAACATATGTAGAATGTGTTAATGTGATGTTTAATAACATTAATCATAATATAACTTATTGATCAGTGCAATAATGAAGGTTTGAAATATCATTATTGCAACAACTGCTTAGTAGTCCGGAAGCTGCTTGTATTGACGAAATGTAGTCTATCTTCAAGGGCTGATTGTGTTTGGGATTTTAAGCATCATCTCTTACAATCTCTAATAGTTCTGTCTCTTACAATCACTAATAGCTCTGTAACCATTCTTTAGAAATAATGAATTTCGGATATATATAATATAGCCGGCTAGGATTTAATTTAAATTTTTAAATTTTGCCCCGAGGGGCGAGTTTATTGGCAGCGCCATTCATCCTGTGAGTGGACATACCGCCATAGCAACACTCCCCAATAAGAAGAAAACCCGCTGGGTTGTTCATCCTGTCACTTGCACCCAGACACAGCTGGTACTTGTTTAATTGTCTCAAGTGAACAGCTCCTCAAACAAGAAGATTAACATCTGTCAACCCATAAAAGTTTACGTTATCCTGCGAGTGCAAAATGGGGGAATCTTTTAGAAACAGTATAAATATTTGACAAACAGTGTTTTCGTAACTCAACCAATGTGAGGTTTATTATTCTACACATATTTCTAATGTTTCTCAGGTGTTCACATTCTCTCAGGTAGTGGTCAAGGCAGTGTCCGTCACTCTCATCAGTTTCCGAAACTTCGCTGCTCAGCTGTTGTTTCCCTTCCGACTCGCCATGGATATTTGTATCCAAGATGAATTCTCGCTATTACTGATTCTCTCACACGGCCACCTCCTCTTCGTCCACAATGATTAGGGTTACCAGTTGCAACCAAGTTATACCAGCGTACAGATTCAATGGCTTGTGCTTCTATCCTCCTTTCCTCAGTTACTTTCTCATGGTGATGTTGCCTGACAATACCTCTAATTTGTAGAAGAGTCTTGGGTATGAAGAATTCAATATGGTCTCCTTCAGCAGCCAGCACACCTGCTCGTTCATTCCCATTTATTCCAACATGGGAGGGGATCCACAGAAACTTGACGACTCTTCCCTGGTTGATTAGTACTTTCACAGCTCTCTTAATTTCTGCGACTATCGGAAGATTTTCTGCCCGATTTTTACTTAGGCTTTGTAGCGCTGCTTTTGAGTCAGTGCAGATCACTGCGCTATTAGTGTTTCGTTCAAGGAATCTTAACGCATAGCAATGGCAGTTAGCTCCGCTTGCATTAAAGAGGAATAGCTCTCAATACGTGCTTTCTCTTCATATCTGCGTTGAAAGGCATTATTCCTAACCTTACAGTGAATGTTGCACCAGCCCTGCCATTGACAGGAATAGATGACCCATCAGTGTAAATTTGATCTAATTCATCTCCGGCTTCTTTATAAATGTTCCCGAGATACTTGTGCCTCATTTCTTGAGCTATCATGTTGGAATTTTTGGTTGACATTTCATTGATGATAATCCTGCCTGAATCATCCTCCCAGGGAGGTAACCTCTCTACAGGCATGAGCTCACGGGCTTGCTCAAGCAGGTGAAGCTCTTTGAGATAGCAGGTTGATCTGTGATGCCATTTTTTGCTTCTCCTGTTTCCTCCTGCAAGTAACATAGAACTCAGTGTTTCCTTGGCAATATCATTGTAATAGAGATCTCTGGCTATCCTAATTGCGAACATAGCATTCAGTTCCTTAATCCTGCTTTTAACACTGGGGAGGGACAACTCCACTCATAGATTAGACGTTTTGGCAGTTCTTGGGACTCCAAGAATGATTGTCATGGCTTCATTCTGTATGCTTTCTAGCTTTTTCATATCGCTTTGAGATATGTGAAATTTTCGATTTTGTGAGACAGGTGCACAAAAGTGGTGCGGCATAGTCTATGACGCAGTGCACATAGGCCGTGTACATCATTTTAAGCACGGCAATAGAGGCTCAATGTCCATTCCAGGTCATAGCTTTCATTGCCCTGAGTCGACTTTTGCATGTTCCTATGAGTAGGTTGAGCTCCTCTTTCTTCCCCTTGTTAGAGTCGACAATGACGCCAAGGTACTTGTAGTGGTAAATCCATTCAAGTGTTACACCATTAATTTGCACTTCTTCATTTGCCCCCCCCTCCTCCCCCCGCTTGTGATGGGAGTGTACCTTCGTCTTGCTTGTGGAGAGAGTGAAACCGAGCTCAATACATTTCCTTCCAAGGAGTTCAATGGACTGTTTAATTTTTCCCAAGATGGGAGCTTGTATTAGGACATCATCTGCATATCCCACTTGTTGTGTTCCTTCAGGAAATTCAATATTTGCAATGGCATTCTTAAGTACATTGAATAGTGTAGGCCTTAAGATTCCGCCTTGGGGTAGGGGTCCCGAGTTCCTTATTCATTGTTCTTGAGACTGCTCCATTGAAGCAGACATTGTCTTTCCTCCCTGTGAGGTAGTCTTGTTATCCTTATTCTTCTGTCATTATATCGCAGGAGCTGTTCCCTGCTGATTTCTTCAGGGAGGGAGGAGGAGGATACTGCATCACTCCACTTGTGAATTAGTTCTTCAGCCTTACCCCGGGGGGTCATTGTGAGCCGCAAGCCGGATTCTGCCCCCATTAGCTATCTGAATTTTCACCCACATTGTCTTGCAGATGTTTCTCTTCCAATAGAGCTAGTGAACTCAAGCCACTGTCTCTCCTGCTCTTTAATCTTCTCTTCCCTGGCTACTTGACACACAGTTTTAAACAGTTCTTGGTTACTTTCAGTGGAATGTCTAGGGTACTCTCTACTCATATCTCTTACATTTGCGTTAAGCATTTTTATGTAATCGTTCTCAAGCCATTTTATTTTCTTCCTCTGAGGTGCACCACAAGGTGCACAAACTTCGCCCAGTCGTACGGTGCGTGCGGAACTCTAAGGCAGTGCTCAATTTGGTGATTAAGGTCATCAACAAATGTATCAATGTCTTTTGGGATTTGGGATTCCTTGAACCAGTCACTCATCCTGTTTATGAAGTGAGGCCTCATATCTGGTCCGAGTGATAACCTTTTTCTTCTATTTGACTCTTTTCTTCTCTTGCTCATGTCGACGGTGGTCATCTGTGCCCAGTGGTCGCTACATAAACTGTGCACAATGTGTGTACTGACATCTGTGTCCTGTGCTATCAGCAGGACAGCATGGTCCAATCTTCCTCCTCTGAAGTAAGTTGGCTGTTCATCTCCCAGAACCCTGAGGTTTTCACTTCCACTGACATAAAGTGACAGTTTCCGTCCATTGACATTGGGCTGATGACACTTAGCACCAAATTGTGGGTGCCTGGCATTAACGTCACCCACCAGCAGGGTAGGTTCTTCATTAACAAATTCAGGTAGTGTGTCAAGGTCAAGTTTACTCTGTGGCACATATAGGTTGATTATATATAGGGCATTATTGTTTAAGTAAATGGTTATCCCCAGTGATTCATACTCATCCACCATGTGGAGGTCATCAATAATGTTGCTGTTGTTGTTGTTGATTTTGGGGCGACAACGATCGTGGCATCGGATGCGCCCCGGCGTACCCGTGATGGGTTAATCGCGAAGCCTGGAAAGGTGGAATGCCAAACCAAATCGCGAAACGAGTGACGCCAAACACTATATACTAATATGCCATACGACAAATAAACGCACAGATGGGCAGATGATTGGGGAGCCCCGGGAGTCCCTCAGGGTGACAAGCACCGGCCTCGCTCCACACAGAGAACACCAGGTAGCAAAACCAAAACTCGGCCCCCAATTAAAACGCAGAAAGTCATCCAGTGCCCCCCACCCCCACCTGGCAGAGCAAAAGCCGGCAGGTTAGGGCACACCAGGAGCCCACCAAGACCCAGCAACCCTTGGCACCTCTCGGCCAAGCCGGCCCCCCGAACACCGTCACCCCGCCAGGAGAACCAGCCAGATCACGGCCAAAAATCTATCAATAATCCTGTGACCCAAGGCGATATGTGCACCAGGCGTGCACATATCGCGAACATAAACATAAGGCGTGCACATAAACGCGAAAACAAGACGTGATCATGCGGCTCCCAAGCGGAGGATGTGTCCAGACATCCGCTCGGCGTCAAGGTTGAACCAGGAGTCCGTCATCGATAATCGGTGCAGGAATGGTATTGTTTACAAAAATGATGAGACCCCATTTCCTTTCCCCTGCGGGACGGGAGAACTTGCGATAACCGCCGAGCCTTGGGTTGAAGTCATCACCTACCAGCGTCTCCTGGGGACTCCTGGTTCAACCTTGACGACGAACGGACGTCTGGTCACCTCCTCCGCCTGGGAGCCGCCGAATCACGTCCTGTTTTTGCGTTTTGGCTTTGCTACTACCGTTTGGAATCCCTCTTCAACGGTCCGATTGTACGACACCTGGCGCACATATTACCTTGGGTCACAGGATTGTTGATAGATTTTTCTTTTTTGACGTGTTCTGGCTGGTTCTCCTGGCGGGGTAACGGTGTTCGAAGGCCGGCTTGGCCGAGAGGTGGCGGGGGTTGGTGGGTCTTGGTGGGCTCCTGGTGTGCCTTCAGTTGTGGTGGGCGGCTGCTTTCTGCTCTGCCGGAGGACACTGGATGACTTTTGCGTTTTGGTTGGGGCCCGAGTTTATCTTTTGCTACCTGGTGTTCTCTGTGTGGGGCGAGGCCGGTGCTTGTCACCCTGAGGGGCTCCTGGGGCTCCCCAATCATCTGTGTGTTTATTTGCCGTATGGCGTTTTAGGTTCTAGTGATTTGCGTCACTCGTTTCGCGATTTGACTTGGCGTTTCACCTTTTCTGGTTTCGCGATTCACCCTTAACGGGTACGCCGGGGCACATCCGATCCCACGATCGTCGTCGCCCCTAAATCAACAACAACAACAACCAGCGACTTCTGTAGCACTATGACGTCAGTTTGGTGTTCACAGACATTTTGTATGATGTCATTAATGACATTGCAAACTCAATTACAGATCCATTGTAGTATAGTGAGATGTACTTCGATGTGATTATCCATTCTGAGGTTGTTTGTCATCAGATGTGCTACGTGTGTAGTTATTATGTTCACGTCTTATCGTGTATTCTATGGTGTTTGGTGTTACTGTGGGTACTGGTGTTACTGTGTGTACTGGTGTTACTGTGTACACTGGTGTTACTGTGTACACTGGTGTTACTGTGTGTACTAGTGTTACTGTGTATACTGGTGTTACTGTGTATATTGGTGTTACTGTGGACACTGGTGTTACTGTGTGTACTGGTGTTGCTGTGTGAACTGGTGTTACTGTGGACACTGGTGTTACTGTGTGTACTGGTGTTGCTGTGTGAACTGGTGTTACTGTGTACACTGGTGTTACTGTGTACACTGGTGTTACTGTGTGTACTAGTGTTACTGTGTATACTGGTGTTACTGTGTATATTGGTGTTACTGTGGACACTGGCGTTACTGTGTGTACTGGTGTTGCTGTGTGTACTGGTGTTACTGTGTACACTGGTGTTACTGTGTGTACTGGTGTTACTGTGTGTGTACTGGTGTTACTGTGTGTACTGGTGTTACTGTTTTTATTGGTGTTACTGTGTGTACTGGTGTTACTGTGTGTGTGTACTGTGTGTACTGGTGTTACTGTGTGTGTGTACTGTGCGTACTGGTGTTACTGTGTGTGTGTACTGTGTGTACTGGTGTTACTGTGTGTGTGTACTGTGTGTACTGGTGTTACTGTGTGTGTGTACTGTGTGTACTGGTGTTACTGTGTGTACTGGTGTTACTGTGTGTACTGGTGTTACTGTGTGTACTGGTGTTACTGTGTGTATTGGTGTTACTCTGTATACTGGTGTTACTGCGTGTACTGGTGTTACTGTGTGTGTACTGTGTGTACTGGTATTACTGTATGTACTGGTATTACTGTGTACAATGGTGTTACTGTGTGTACTGGTATTACTGTGTACAATGGTGTTACTGTATGTACTGGTATTACTGTGTACAATGGTGTTACTGAGTGTACTTGTGTTACTGTGTGCACTGGTGTTACTGTGTACACTGGTGTTACTGTGTGTGTTTACTAGTTGTGTTTTTATGGGGGTTGAGCTTTGCTCTTTCGTCCCGCCTCTCAACTGTCAATCAACTGTTTACTAACTACTTTTTTTTTTTCCACACCACACACACACACACACACACACCCCAGGGAGCAGCCCGTGACAGCTGACTAACTCCCAGGTACCTATTTACAGCTAGGTAACAGCGGCATTCAGGGTGAAAGAAACTTTGCCCATTTGTTTCTGCCTCGTGCGGGAATCGAACCCGCGAAACAGAATTACGAATCCTGCGCGCTATCCACCAGGCTACGAGGCCCCCAAACTGGTGTTACTGTGTTACTGGTGTTACTGTGTATTCACCTAGTAGTATTCACCTAGTTGTGTTTGCATAGGGTTGAGCTTTGCTCTTTCTGGCCGCCTCTCAACTGTCAATGAACTGTTTACTACTTTTTTTCATCACACACACATACAGCAGGAAGCAGTCCGTGATAGCTGACTAACTCCCAGGTACCTATTTAGTGATAGGTAACAGGAGCATTCAGGGTGAAAGAAACTTTGCCCATTTGTTTCTGCCTGGTGCGGGAATCGAACCCGCGCCACAGAATTACGAGTCGGAGGGACCTACGCCTAGCAGCGGCTTGGACACCAGCAGGCCTACAAGGAGTAAACAAGACTGTCGACAATACTTTTAACACCTGTTTGTGCTGTGGGATGTTTTGAATTGGTGGTAAGGTAAGGCCTCTCAAATAGTTAGTCAATCAAACGGTGTACAGTGTATTGCATTTATTAGTTAGTCTTGGATATAAGTTAACAAACGGAAACGAACCTCAAAGGGAAATATACGGCTCATGCGGGAACTAGTTTTTAGCAGCCAAGTGTCAGAAATACGCTACGCCCTACACTGGACAACCCCCCCCCCTCCTCTCACCCCCACCCCCCCTCTCACCATAGCACCAACAGTACACACACAGCCTCCCAACCATAGGGACCCACACCCTCCCACTCTAATCCGCCCCACACACCCTCTCCTTCCCCTCCCTCTCTCCCACCTCCCCCCATACACACACACACACACACTCTACTCCTCTCCCTCTGTTTCCTCCCATCCCCTCAGGGCTCAGGGCTCTTCGCACCTAAGTGACCAGTGACCAGCTTGTGCCTTATCGTGCCCCCCTCATCTTCCCCCTCCCTACTCTATCCCTTCTCCCCCCCCTGGACCATCTCCACCCCCTCTCTCTCCCAATATGTATCTCTAACTTCCCTCCCTCACTCACTGCCTCCTATCCTCCTTCCTTCCTTCCTTACTACATTCCTTCCTTCGTTCATTTTCTCCCGCCCTCCCTCCCACCTCCCCCATACACACGCGTCCCCACCCATCCAGTACACACACTCACGCACACACTGGTGTTACTGTGTGTACTGGTGTTACTGTGTGTACTGGTGTTACTGTGTGTACTGGTGTTACTGTGTGTACTGGTGTTACTGTGTGTACTGGTGTTACTGTATGTACTGGTGTTACTGTGTGCACTGGTGTTACTGTGTGTACTGGTGTTACTGTGTGCACTGGTGTTACTGTGTGCACTGGTGTTACTGTGTGTACTGGTGTTACTGTGTGTACTGGTGTTACTGTGTGTACTGGTGTTACTCTGTGCACTGGTGTTACTGTGTGTACTGGTGTTACTGTGTACACTGGTGATACTATGTGTTCTGATGTTATTGTGTGCACTGATGTTACTGTGTGCACTGGTGTTACTGTGTGTACTGGTGTTACTGTGTGTACTGGTGTTACTGTGTGTACTGGTGTTACTGTGTGTACTGGTGTTACTGTGTGTACTGGTGTTACTGTGTGCCCTGCTGTGTGTGTTGACGTACCATAGCAGTATGTGTTGCATCATCTTGCACCCACCAGGCTCTGGCTTGCAGGACCTCCACTTGATAGGATATGATAGCAGATCCCAGCGAGGAAGATTGTTCGAATTAGTCATTGTTTTATCCGATTATAGGATAATAAAAGTTACCCAGCTCGTGCATTGTTGGATTTACACTCACATCTATCAATATACAATATGCACGATCTACAGGATGAAGAACATACAAACCACTATGGCATGTGGAGATAAGAGAGCTGATCAGTGATGTGCATCCTCCCCCCACCGCGCCTCAGCCAGTACTAATTTTCACCGCGATCAAGGACCCACAACACGCAGCAACACTGTGCTGGGTTGCTTATGAGCACCATAAGTATTATGTTGGTGTTGTTGTTGTTGATGTTGTTGATTTAGAGGCGACGACGTTCGTGAGATTGGACGCCCACAGGCGTACCCGTTAAGGGTGAATCGCGAAGCCCGGAAAGGTGATAGGCCAAGCCTAATCGCGAAACAAGTGACGCCAATCGCTTGAAACTATTATGCCTGGCGGCAAAGAAACGCAGACAGGCAGATGATTGGGGAACCCCAGAAGTCCCTCAGGGTGACAAGCACCGGCCCCGCCCCCACACAGAGAACACCAGGTAGCAAAACCAAAAACTCGGCCCCCTAACTAAAACGCAAAAGTCATCCAGTGTCCTCCAGCAGAGCAGAAGCCGGCCGCCCACCACGACTGAGGGCACACCAGGAGCCCACCAAGACCCACCAACCCACCTATCGCCCCCCCAACCCAAGCCGGCCCCCCAACACCGTCACCCCGCCGGGAGAACCAACCAGAACACGTGAAAAAACAAAAATCTATTAACAACCCCGATACCCAAGGCGATATGTGCGCCAGGCGTCGTTCAACAGGAACGTTGAATAGGGGATGCCAACCCGCAGTAGTAAAGCCAAAACGCGGAAACAGAACGTGATGAGGCGGTTCCCAGGCGGAGGAGGTGCCCAGACGTCCGCTCGTCGTCAAGTTTGAACCCAGCTGGAGCCTGAAATATTATGTAAAAGCACGAAAATCTTTCTTATTACATAAAAATTTGAAGTCTTGGAAAAAAAATTACGCCTACCGCGGTCAAGTATAATCCGGGTCTGTAAACACTGTAGGGGGAGAGGGGGATAATTGCTCATAATTACGCTAATATTTATAATAAAAAGCAGATCTTTGCATGAAAATATTATCACATCTCTCATATATTGTCATAAATATTTCAATGATATTTACCATTCATTAGGAACTTAAGTCCCTTCGAACGAAACCTGTACATCTTGCCTTGATCACAAATTAAGGCTTAAGTTTAAATTTACTGGTTTACGAGCTGGGAAGTACTACGCGGTAATTCTCAACAGATTCACGACCTTTTAAGTGCTTCCCAGCTCGTAAATCTATATAAATAAAAATGGAAATGTTCGTTTGTTCAAAATCGCTAATCTCCGAAAGTTCTTCACCTATTGCTTTGAAATTTTGACACAACATTGCATTCGAATAGGCGCGTCTTTTTACATACATACTATATAGATGCCACTCCTGTGACAGGTAAAAACATGCGTTTTGAAAAACAGCGCCATCTGTTGCACATAATAGCAACATGCATGCTATACTAAATATGTCACAAATTCCATTGCAATGTTTCCAATTAAACTTATAAATTTTATTTCATAGATTTCGGTTTATTTTATTTTTTAGTGAATTATTTTGTGTAACATTTTGTTGGAATTAAGCTGTGTTGTTTACTATACTATTCATTTCGTAAGTATAAGTATAGATGCCACACCTGTGACAGGTAAACTAAATGAGGAGGCAAACCAAGCAACCTTGGGGGAATTTGACCTCACCAGTGATGAGGTCAAAAGGTGTCTGCTGGAGCTGGATGTGACAAAGGCTGTTGGGTCTGACAGAATCTCACCATGGATACTAAAGAAAGATGCAGAAGCACTAAGTGTAACATTCTCTATGGTGTATAACAGGTCACTGGAAACAGGAGACTTACCAGAAAGTTGGAAGACAACTAACGTAGTCTCAATATACAAGAAGGGTGACAGGCAAGAGGCACTGAACTACAGGCCAGTTTCCCTAACTTGTATACCATGAAAGTTGATGGAGAAGATCGGGAGGAAAAGGCTCGTAGAGCACCTAGAGGGAAATAACTTTGTATCTCACCACCAACATGGGTTCAGGAATGGTAAATCGTGCCTCACAGGTTTAATAGAATTCTATGACCAGGCAACAAAAATTAGGCAGGAAAGAGAAGGGTGGGCCGACTGCATTTTCCTGGACTGCCAGAAAGCCTTTGACACAGTACCCCATAAAAAGGCTGTTAAGAAAGTTGGAGCAACAGGCAGGAGTAAAAGGGAAGGTGCTCCAGTGGAAAAGGGAATACATAAGCAACAGGAAACAGTGAGTAACAGTGAGGGGGGGGAGACATCAGAGTGGCGAGATGTCACCAGCGGATTCCCACAGGGCTCAGTACTTGGACGCTTCCTGTTTCTAATATATGTAAACGATCTTCCGGATGGTATAGACTCGTTCCTCTCAATGTTTGCTGATTATGCAAAAATTATGAGAAGAATCAAGATGGATGAAGATAGACAGAGACAACAGGATGACCTGGACAAACTGGAGGAATGGTCTAGAAAATGGCTGCTAAAGTTCAACTCAGGAAAGTGTAAGGTAATGAAATTAGGCGAAGGGAGCAGGAGGCTGAACACAAGGTATCATCTGGGAGGTGAAATCCTGTAAGAGTCAAATAAAGAGAAAGATCTTGGGGTTGATATCACACCGAACCTGTCCCCAGAGGCCCACATCAAAAGAATATCATCAGCGGCATATGCTAGACTGGCCAACATAAGAACTGCCTTTAGAACTTGTGCAAGGAATCGTTCAGGATCCTGTATACCACTTATGTAAGACCAATCCTGAAGTATGCAGCTCCAGCCTGGAGTTCATACCTAGTTAAACACAAGACAAAGTTAGAGAAGATTCAGCGGAATGCCACCAGGCTCGTCCCGGAACTGAGAGGAATGAGCTACGAGGAAAGGCTAAAGGAGCTGAACCTCACATCCCTGGAAAACAGAAGGGTAAGGGGAGACATGATAACCACCTACAAAATTCTCAGGGGAATTGACAGGGTGGACAAAGACAAACTCTTCAGCACGGGTGGGACACGAACAAGGGGACACAGGTGGAAACTTAATACCCAGTTGAGTCACAGAGACGTTAGAAAGAATTTTTTCAGTGTCAGAGTAGTTAATAAATGGAATGCACTAAGAAGTGATGTGGCGGAGGCTGACTCCATACACAGTTTCAAATGTAGATATGATAGAGCCCAGTAGGCTCAGGAATCTGTACACCAGTTGATTGACAGTTGAGAGGCGGGACCAAAGAGCCAAAGCTCAATCCCCGCAAGCACAATTAGGTGAGTGTAATTAGGTGAGTACAGCACAAAATCAGAGCCCAAACTGAACGGTAAATTCCACAGGAAAGCCTCACAGAAATAACAGTGACCCTATGAGAAGTCAAGAAGCAACTACAGTAACTGGATGCGACAAAAGCCGTGGGACCAGACAAAATATCCCCCACGGATACTAAAAGAGGCAGCGGAAGCACTGTGCAGCCCACTTATCGTAATATGTAATTCCTCTCTAAAAACTTGAGAACTTCCTGACTGCTGGAAAATAGTGCATGTAGTGCCAGTCAAGAAGAAAGTAGCAACACAGAAACCGCTAAACTACAAACCCGTCTCACTAGCAAGTCTCACTAACAAGTATCACTAACAAGTCTCACTAGCAAGTCTCACTAACAAGTATCACTAACAAGTCTCACTAGCAAGTCTCACTAACAAGTCTCACTAACAAGTATCACTAACAAGTCTCACTAACAAGTATCACTAACAAGTCTCACTAACAAGTATCTACTACAAGGTGCTAGAGAGACTGGTCTGAATCAGGTCAATAGAACATTAAGAATAGATCAACTTTGTCTCAAGACACCAGCATGTAAAGGAAAATGTTGCAAGATTAACGTGCTGGAGTTCTACAACAACTTGACATAAACCAAACAAGACAGAGAGAGAGGGATGGGTAGACTCCATATTCCTTGACCATCAGAAGGCATTTGATACAGTCCCAAAAGAAAAGACTCCTACACAAACTAGAGCAGCAGGCTGGTGTATCTGGATGTGTCCTAAGGTGGGTCAGAGAGTACCTCACGGGAAGGAAACAAAGGGTGAGAATGAGACATCAGAGTGGAGAGAGCTTACAAGTGGAGTATCGCAAGGGTCAGTTTTAGGGGTCTGTCCTGTTTCTAATATATGTCAATGACCTGACAACAAATTGGCCCCTTCATATCAATGTTTGCAGACTAAGGGTAACTAGGTCAGGGTCAGGGTCAGGGTTTGCAGGTCAGGGTTAGATCTTGTCTTGAGGTTATCTTAAGATGATTTCGGGGCTTTTAGTGTCCCCGCGGCCCGGTCCTCGTCCAGGCCTCCGCCCCCAGGAAGCAGCCCGTGACAGCTGACTAACAGTAGGATTGTGATGCATTGCAAGAAAATTTAGACACACATTAGAAGTGGTCTGAAAAATGGTTGCTAGAGTTTAACCCAGCCAAATGCAAAGTTATGAGGATTGGAGCAGGAGTGTGAAGACCAAGACAGCAGTATAGGATTAAGGGAAGACAGATTCTTCAGTCAGAAAAGGATATAAGACCAGAGAGTGGACATGACCCCAGACCTGACGGCAGAAGCCCACTCTACCAGAATTATAACAGCAGCATTTGGCATACTGGCCAACATCCGGGTGCCCTTCACGAACTTGGACAAAGGAGCTTTCCGGGCTCCCGTTATACAACGAAGGTCAGACCCACTCTTGAATATGCAGCCCCAACATGGGGCCCTGACCTGAAAAACAAATTGGAGAAAAACAAGAAAAGGTCCACAGACAAGCAGCGAGACTGAGGGGATTGAGGTATGAGGAAAGTCTAAGAGAACTGGACCTTCCCCACAATGGAGGAAAGGAGAAACAGAGGTGACATGATAACAACATACAAGATTTTGAGGGAAACTGACACAGCAGATAAAACAGAGTTATTCAACGCTAGGAACAGCAGAACGAGGGATCATAGATGGGAACTGGAGACACAAATGGGTCTTAGAGACATTAGGAAGGACGCATTAAAGCTCTCATTAATGGAACATGTTAGACTCACAAGTCATTGAATGATAATTCTTCACAAAATGTTAAATAAATATTTGTATTTATATTGCTAAATGTTAAAAATATTAAATGTAAAATGTTATATGTAAAAAGTTAAATATAATCAACAAATGTTATATGTAAAAAGTTAAATATAATCAACAAATGTTATATGTAAAATGTCAAATGTAATTAACAAATGCTAAATGTAAATAATGTAATTAACACAAAATGCTAAATGTAAAATATGATAAAAACGTGAGAAATGAGTTATTGCATTAATCCACGACCGTTGGGAAGGCGGGGCCAGGAGCCTAGCTCGACCCAACAACCACACCTACGTGCAGACACCACACTTACATAGACAAGCGCTAATTAGCTCTCCTGAACAAAATAAAATATCTGAATATAAATTGCGCGTTTTTTACATCACAAGAAAGAAACCCAGATTAAAATACCGCCAAATTACCCACAAAACTCTCGTATGTATATATATATATATATATATATATATATATATATATATATATATATATATATATATATATATATATATATATATATATATATATATATATATATATATATATATATATATATATATATATATATATTTTCTGGGGAGGGAAAGAGGGAGATAGAGAGCGAAGGCTAAAGAGAAGAGACAGAAGAGGAAAGAAGAGGGCACATTCGCCTCGCTAGTTTCTCGGGCTTATTTGCGTTCGTGTAGTTCTGGTTATGCTAAACAGCTATATTTTTAACGTACAGTACTAGGGGAGGTCCCCCTGGTACCGTCCTTGGTGTAGTGGTACCACCTGGTACCGTCCCCAGTTGTGGTTGTACCCCTGGTACCGTCCCAGTCGAGGAAGTACCCCTGGTACCGTCCAAGTCGTGGTGGTACCCCCTAGTACTGTCCCAGACATAGTGGTACTACCTGGTACTGTCCCAGTCCTGGTGGTACCCCTTGGTACCGTCCAAGTCGTGGAAGTACCCCTGGTACCGTCCCAGTCGTGGTAGTTCCCCTGGTACCGTCCCAGTCCTGGTGGTACCCACTTGGTACCGTCCCAGTCATGGAGGTACCCCTGGTACCGTCCCAGTCGTGGTACTACCCCTGGTACCGTCCCAGTCGTGGTGGTACCCACTTGGTACCGTTCCAGTCATGGAGATACCCCTGGTACCGTCCCAATCATGGTGGTACCCCTGGTACCGTCCCAGTCGTGATGGTACTCCTTGTACCATCCCAGTCGTGGTGGTACTCCTTGTACCTTCCCTGTCGTGATGGTACCCCCTGGTACCGTCACAGTCCTGGTGGTCCTCCCTGGTATCGCCCCAGTCGTCGTGGTACCCCATAGTACCGTCCAAGTCGTGGTGGTACCCCCTGGTACCGTCCCAGTCGTGATGATACTCCCTGGTACCGTCCCAGTCATGGTGGTAACCCCTGGTACCGTCCCAGTCGTGGTGGTACTCTCTGGTACCGTCTCAGACTTGATGGTAACCCCTGGTGCCTTCCCAATCGTGGCGGTACCCCTGGTACCGTTCTAGTCGTGATGGTACCCCATGTACCGTCCCAGTCGTGGTGGAACTCCCTGGTACCGTCCCAGTCGTGGTGGTACCCCTTGTACCTTTCCGGTCGTGATGGTACACCCCCTGGTACTGTCCCATTCGTGGTGGTACCCCCTGGTACCGTCCCAGCCGTGATGGTACCCCATGGTACCGTCCCAGTCGTGGTGGTAACCCCTGGTACCGTCCCAGTCGATGTGGTACCCCATGGTACTGTCCCATTCGTGGTGGTACCCCCTGGTACCGTCCCAGTCGTGATGTACCCCCTAGTACCGTCCCAGTCGTGATGTACCTCCTGGTACCGTCCCAGTCGTGATGTACCCCCTGGTACCGTCCCAGTCGTGGTAGTACCCCCTGGTTCCATCCCAGTCGTGGTGGTACCCCTGGTACCGTCCCAGTCCTGGTGGTACTTCCTGGTACCGTCCTAGTCCTAGTGTTAACCCCTGGTACCTTCCCAGTCGTGGTAGTACCCCTTGTACCGTCCCAGTCATGGCGATACCCCTGGTACCTTCCCAGTCGTGGTAGTACCCCTTGTACCGTCCCAGTCATGGTGATACCCCCTGGTACCTTCCCAGTCGTGGTAGTACCCCCTGGTTCCATCCCAATCGTGGTGGTACTCATGGTACCGTCCCAGTCGTCGTGGTACCCCATGTACCGTCCCAGTCGTGATGGTACCCCCTGGTACCGTCCCAGTCGTGGTAGTACCCCATGGTACCGTCCCAGTCGTGGTGGTACCTTTTGTACCGTCCCAGTCCTGGTGGTACTCCCTGGTACCGTCCCAGTTGTGGTAGTACCCCCTGGTACCGTCCCAGTCGTTTTGGTACCCCTGGTACCGTCCCAGTCCTGGTGGTACTTCCTGGTACCGTCCTAGTCCTAGTGTTAACCCCTGGTACCTTCCCAGTCGTGGTAGTACCCCTGGTACCGTCCCAGTCATGGTGGTACCCCTGGTACCGTCTCAGTCGTGGAGGTACCCCCTGGTACCGTTCCAGTCGTGTAGGTACTCCCTGGTACCGTCCCAGTCCTGGTGGTACCTACGGTACCGTCCACATTACGAAAGATGTAAGGGGGGAACTTTCGAAAACAATATTAAAATCGCTTCGGAGGTTCAGATCCTGCGTCTACCGTTCGAACTTGACAGCTGCAGGGAGAGACTAAGACGGGTTGAAGTATGCAGACGGGAACAGTCTGTCATGGAGACAGACAGGCGAACGTTCAGGTATAGATACATACAAGCAGACGGGCAGATAGACAGGGAGTCAACTGAGAAAGAGATAGATTGACTGGTAGACAGACCAATAGAGAGAGAACGGAAGTTACTGACTTCAATCACCTCCTCCATCTCTTCCTTCTTCTCCTCCTCCTCCTCCTCCTCCTCCTCCTCCTCCTCCTCCTCCTCCTCCTCCTCCTCCTCCTCCTCCTCCTCCTTCTCGCTTCCCTACCCTCTCTCTCTCCATGGGCTCTCACCTGAGAGACGGCTCATTAGGTAGGAGTGTAGGGAATGATGAATAGCATTATCTTGGCTCTCCTGTGATGACGTATTTCGCCGAGATGGGGGGGGAGAGTGAAAGAGAGAGAGAGAGAGAGAGAGAGAGAGAGAGAGAGAGAGAGAGAGAGAGAGAGAGAGAGAGAGAGAGAGAGAGAGAGAGAGAGAGAGAGAGAGAGAGAGAGGAGAGAGAGAGAGAGAGAGAGAGAGAGAGAGAGAGAGAGAGAGAGAGAGAGAGAGAGAGAGAGAGAGAGAGAGAGAGAGAGAGAGAGAGAGAGAGAGACAGAGACAGAGAGAGAGAGAGAGAGAGAGAGAGAGAGAGAGAGAGAGAGAGAGAGAGAGAGAGAGAGAGAGAGAGAGAGAGAGAGAGAGAGAGAGAGAGAGAGAGAGAGAGACAGAGAGAGAGAGACAGAGAGAGAGAGACAGAGAGAGAGACAGAGAGAGAGAGACAGAGAGAGAGAGAGAGAGAGAGAGAGAGAGAGAGAGAGAGAGAGAGAGAGAGAGAGAGAGAGAGAGAGAGAGAGAGAGAGAGAGAGAGAGAGATAGAGAGAGAGAGAGAGATAGAGAGAGAGAGAGAGAGAGAGAGAGAGAGAGAGAGAGAGAGAGAGAGAGAGAGAGAGAGAGAGAGAGAGAGAGAGAGAGAGGAGAGAGAGAGAGAGAGAGACAGAGAGAGAGAGAGAGAGAGAGAGAGAGAGAGAGAGAGAGAGAGAGAGAGAGAGAGAGAGAGAGAGAGAGAGAGAGAGAGAGAGAGAGAGAGAGAGAGAGACAGAGAGAGAGACAGAGAGAGAGAGAGAGGAGAGAGAGAGAGAGAGAGAGAGAGAGAGAGAGAGAGAGAGAGAGAGAGAGAGAGAGAGAGAGACAGAGAGAGAGAGAGAGACAGAGAGAGAGAGAGAGAGAGAGAGAGAGAGAGAGAGAGAGAGAGAGAGAGAGAGAGAGAGAGAGAGAGAGAGAGAGAGAGAGAGAGAGAGAGAGAGAGAGAGAGAGAGAGAGAGAGGTAAAGACAGACAGACACAGACAGTAAGGCAAGGGATCAGACCAAAAGCAGCGAGGCAAAAGAGGATTTGAAGCATTATTCCTCAAATACCCTGAGGACCTAGTGCATGTTAATATGAAGGAGAAGGAGGAGGAGGAGATGTTGCTCACACACACACACACAAAAAACGCTAAGACATGATGGACTACATCACGCAGAAGTGTTAGGAAGCAGCAGACAAGTTTGTCACTGCCCAAAAGGAAAACAAAGCCTGCAACTCTCCATGGTGTATAAGAAATCACTGGTAACAGGGGAACTGCCAAAAAAATTGGAAGACGGCTAATGTAGTCCCGATATACAAGAAGGGGGTTTAGACAGGAGGCACAGAACTACAGGCCAGTGTCCCTAACTTGCATACCATGCAAGCTGATAGAGTAGATTGTGCGAAAAAAATAGTGGAACGTCTGCAACGAAAAAACTTTGTAACACAGCTTCAACAATGGTTCAGGGATGGCAAGTCCTGCCTCACAGGATTAACTGAATTCTACGACCAGGCAAGAAAGAGAGAGTTTGGCAGACTGGATATTTTTAGATTGCCAGAAAGCCCTTAACACAGTACCACACAAGAGGCTAGTGAAAAAGCTGGAGATGCAGGCAGGAGTAAAAGGGAAGGTACTCCATTGGATAAGGGACTACCTAAGAAACAGAAGACAAGGAGTCACTGTGAGGAGTGAGGTCTCAGATTGGCGGGACGTCACCAGTAGAGTCCCGCAGGGCTCAGTCCTTGGACCTATTCTGTTTCGGATATATGTAAATGATCTCCCAGAGGGTATAGAATCGTTCCTCTCATTGTTTGCTGATGATGCAAAAATTATGAGGAGGATTAAAACAGAGGAAGACAGTAGGAGGTTACAAGATGACCTAGACAGACTGAATGAATGGGTTGACAAATGACTATTAAAGTTCAACCCGAGTAAATGCAAGGAGGTAGTGAAATTAAGCAGAAGCAGTGGAAACAGGAGGCTAGACACAGGATACCGAATAGGAGATGAAGTACTTCATGAAACGTGCAGAGAGAAAGATCTAGGAGTTGACATCACACCACACCTGTCTCCTGAAACCCCACATAAAGAGAATTACATCTGCGGTATACGCAATGCTGGCTAACATCAGAACAGCCTTCAGAAACCTGTGTAAGGATTCATCCTTAACCTTGAATACCGATTGCATAAGACCAATCCTAAAGTAAACGGCCCCAGCATGGAGCCCGTACCTTATCAAGCCCAAGCCGAAGCTGGAAAAAGTTCAGAGGTGTGCAACTAGGCTAGTCCCAGAACTAAGAGGCATGAGTTACGAGGAAAGGCTGCGTAAAATGCACCTCATGACACTGGAAGACAGAAGAGTAAGGGGAGAGACATGATCACCACCTACAAAATTCTCAGAAGAATTGACAGGGTTGTTAAGGATAAATTGTTTAAGACGGGTGGTACGCGAACAAGGGGACACAGGTGGAAACTGAGTACCCAAATGAGCCACAGGAATGCTGGAAAGAACTTTTTCAGTGTCAGAGTAGTTAACGAATGGAATGCATTAGGCAGTGATGTGGTGGAGGCTGACTCCATACACAGTTTCAAATGTAGATATGATAGAGCCCAGAAGGCTCAGAAATCTGTACACCAGTTGATTGACAGTTGAGAGGCGGGACCAAAGAGCGAGAGCTCAGCCCCCCACAAACATAACTAGGTGAGAACTTGGTAAGTACACACACACACAGACGCAGTGCGCAGGACTCGTAATTCTGTGGCCCGGGTTCGATTCCCGGACCAGGCAGAAACAAATGGGCTAAGTTTATTTCACCCTGATGCCCCTGTTACCTAGCAGTAAATAGGTACCTGGGAGTTAGACAGCTGTTACGGAGCCGCCCCTCTCCTCAGCGCCAATGGAAAGGCAAACGCCAATACGATTGGTTCCAGAACCGTCGTAGGAACTGTCAGAACTCACTGATAAATATCGACAGTAAACGATGGATGTGGGAACCGACCTGTGAGATTTATATTTATTTAAATTATATGAATTTATATTTACGTTAATTCGTATACTTCGATAGCAATTTGTATAATGATAAGTGGACTGTATTTCTGCAATAATCTCATAATCTCACAAATCGATCCTCTACACATTAGGGGGGGTTTATATTAATTAAATTTATATATATGCAGCCAATCAAACTACACTATTAGACTACATACATTGAAGAGGTTCCTTATCTTATAGTACAGCAGGTTAGTCCACCAGGTATAACTAGGGTGTAGACACCACATTTTCCCTCTTTGAGGTAGCTTCCATCACCCTGGTAACTGATGCACAAAGCATGCTTCCTCGTCTTGACCTGTCAAAGGGGCGCTAGCTGTAAAGCCAGAATCCTATATATGACAGGTATATCAGAGAAAATACTGTACATGGAACAATGAAGACCTGGCTTAATTACCTTTAGTTTGAGGCTACCACGTGCTCTAACTGGGTCACCCTATATAATGACATTAATGGCCATAAATGAAAGATACATGGGTTTCGGAAGAACACTTAACTTGATTTGTTGACAGCGTGTTGATAATGGTACACCTTTGGTTTCCATAACACTACGTCCAAGTAAAATTAACAGGAGCCGAATTTGCTCCCGTGAGCCTCTGGTCTAGTATAAACAATGGCAATGTCTAACACTCCATACTACTGACGCTACTGGCCGACATTGTCCAGATATAATAGGAGCCAAATTTGCTCCACGCGTCTCGGAGGTGACAACAACAATGGCTGCCCCTCCTTCCTCACTCCTGACGCCTGGCCTACATTGTCCAGATGACAGAAAGTGATAGAAGGGTCACATTTACTCTACTTTAATATTGATAATTAAGTTAATTTATATGAGATGTTTTTATGATGGTAAAGTCCAAAGACTAATGTATTTAAGAATAATTCCCACCATAATAGGTGGTGAATTATAATAGTGTGTGGTGATGATATCCCGTTTTCTATAGACGGTAATTCCACTACAAGTTACGTTTTCTATGGGTTAACTTGTTTATACAACACAGCTATTATCTGTCTGTATGTAATATTAAATGGTGTCGGATTTTCCGACAATGGATTATATAGCAAGTCAATGCAAGGAAACCAATTATTAAATGTGTTCTCTATATATGATATAAAAAAGATATCAAAGCAAGCCAGTGGTTTGACTAAGGAAGCCTGGACACAAAGTGGTCTAGGAAAAGTGTATGATGAACTCTTTTGAAAGAACAAACCCAATGAGTAAGACATCACCTATAAGAAAGTATCGAATGAATATACAACTTTAAGAAGATTAGAGAAATAACGTGAAAGTAATGTAGCCCACAAAGATACCCAAACCTGTATTGACATTAAGGAAGAATAGAGTGAGTGAGGAGATTACTCAGGAAACTCAATAGGACGAAAGCCATGGGGGGACACAATGACAATAGATAACAGGAATAACATACATTGGACTAGGCCTATTGGCCTATACGAGGCAGTTTCTATTTATATCACTAGTCATTCATACATATGTATGAATATAAATATATATGTATATTTACTTAAAACATTACCTGGATCATACCTGGAGGGGAGTTCTGAGAGTTCTTCTATTCCTCCCCCCCCCCCCCAGCCCGGCCTAGGACCTGGATGGAATTGTGGAAACTTGGTCCAACAGGCTGTTGCTTGAACCGACCCGCAGGCCCTCGTGTCCTCTTCAACCCTCACAGTATACTACTTTTTTCGAGGTGAAGAATCGCGTCGTGGACGTGGTAGTGAGCAGACATGTTTGTGTTGCTGTCTGCTACTGGCGTCTGGTGGGTGGACGTGTTTGTCGTCACTGTCGGACGGCTTGTTGACTGATGGGCGGATAGCCTCACGCTGGGGGGTGGTATATATGCCATCATGGCCTCCTACACACCTCCACTTAATTAAGCGGAAGGAGTCCGTAAGACTCAAGTTCAGTTGTAACACTGATTATGACCTTATCTGCACGACGATCCTCGATGTGCTACAGATAAAGTTGGACGAAATATTTGGTTCCCAACCACTGTCAGGAAACAGAGTGGTAGTGAAATTTGAAAACAATGTGGCGTTTTCCGAGTTTCTAAAGAAGTATGATGATGACATTATCAGTTTGGCTAATGGGAAAGGAGCAGTTTATTATTATTATTTTTCTACCACAGACGTGGCCACACATTTACAATGCTAACCAGCTTATATACATTTTCTTCTGTCCTCTATGGACAGGGTTAGAGATGTGTTAAACATATACTTCAGGGATTTATTGAACAGTCAACCACAGAAGGTGATTCGGTGCTTTTAAAATGCTAAGCTAACCTACATACGTAAATACATAGATACACAGATTTACGTATGCCCTACATAAAGTGTTCGATGAGTCTTTTACATAGTGTCATTAATGTGCATTTACAGAGGTGAAATGTAATTCTGATCAGCTTCCATATGTACTTTATACACATACATATACATACACACACACACATATATGTACATATACATATATTAGTATATTTTGGTAGCAGTCTTTCTTGTAAACATATATTATTAAATATGACCAAAAAGTAAGATTAATAATTTTAACACGAATTTTCTCAATATTTCTTATGTTTCTTTTCACTGTCGATGGTAATTGAAAAATCAATTCTCCAAAATTCATTTTTATTTCAAGTCTGACGAAACACTTTCTGAATGCGTTTCGTAATAACTTATTACATTTTCAAAGTCTTTAGTTTACACACACACACAACTATAACCTGCAAACACTAGACAAGTTCTACTATACTATAATTTAAACGGCTTTCATTTTATATACCTGCATTTGGGTGAGGTGATATGTTACAACAGTTTTGGATGAGGTGAAAACAAACTTTCAACATAAGACAGAACACAAAACAATGGGTATAATATTGGGTAAGTTAAAGGGAAGAATGGAAGTAACTGCAGAGGGCCTATTGGCCCATATTTCTTGATGCTTCTATATTGGTGCGGAGTCTTGAAGTGGGTAGAATATAGTTGGGCATTAATTGGCTATTGATTGCTGGTGTTGACTTCTTGATGTGTAGTGCCTCGCAGATATCAAGCCGCCTGCTATAGCTGTATCTATCGATGATTTCTGTGTTTTTTGTTAAGACTTCTCTGGTGATGGTCTGGTTGTGGGGAAGAGATTATATGTTCCTTAATGGAGCCCTGTTGCTTATGCATCGTTAATCGTCTGGAAAGAGATATTGTTGTCTTGCCTATATATTGAGTTCTTTGAGGCTTACAGTCCCCAAGTGGGCATTTGAAGGCATAGACGACATTGGTCTCTTTTAAATCGTTCTGCTTTGTGTCTGGAGAGATTCTCATGAGTAGGTTGGCCGTTTTTTTGGTTTTATAATAAATCGTCAATTGTATCTTCTGATTTTTGTCTGTAGGGATAACGTTCCTATTAACAATATCTTTCAGGACCCTTTCCTCCATTTTATGAGCTGAGGAAAAGAATTCCACTAAAAATAGTCTAATAGGGGTAAAGGTGTTGTGTTAGTTGTCTCTTCAGAGGTTGCATTGGGTTTCACCTTCCTTCTTATGATGTTTTCAACGAAACCATTGGAGAAGCCGTTGTTGATTAGGACCTGCCTTACCCTACAGAGTTCTTCGTCGACTTGCTTCCATTCTGAGCTGTGGCTGAGAGCACGGTCGACGTATGCGTTAACAACACTCCTCTAGTACCTGTCAGGGCAGTCGCTGTTGGCATTTAGGCACATTCCTATGTTTGTTTCCTTAGTGTAGACTGCAGTGTGGAAACCTCCGCCCTTTTCCATGACTGTTACATCTAGAAAAGGCAGCTTCCCATCCTTTTCCGTCTCGTAAGTGAAACGCAGCACGGAACTCTGCTTAAATGCCTCCTTCAGCTCCTGCAGATGTCTGACATCAGGTACCTGTGTAAAAATGTCGTCAACATACCTGCAGTATATGGCCGGTTTCAAGTTCATGTCGACTAAGACTTTTTGCTCGATGGTACCCATGTAGAAGTTTGCAAACAGGACACCTAGGGGAGAACCCATGGCGACCCCATCTACTTGCTTATACATGTGCCCATCCGGGCTCAAGAAGGGTGCCTCTTTAGTACAAGCTTGGAGTAGTTTCCTCAGAATACTTTCTGGCATGTCAAGAGGAGTACAGGCTGGATCACGATACACTCTGTCGGCTATCATTCCGATTGTCTCGTCCACAGGTACGTTGGTAAACAGCGATTCTACGTCCAACGAGGCTCTTATCCCTGTGGCCCGTGTGCCCCGCAGTAAGTCCACAAATTCCTTTGGAGACTTCAGGCTGAAGGCGCAAGGAACATAAGGAGTCAGCAGGCCGTTGAGTCGCTTCGCCAGTCTGTACGTGGGTGTGGGTATCTGGCTAATGATTGGCCGAAGTGGGTTTCCAGGCTTGTGCGTCTTGACATTTCCATACGCATATCCAGGTTTATATTCCCCAATGATCTTTGGCAGGTGGAGTCCGGATTTCTTGGCGTTCACAGTTTCGATCAGTGTGTTGACCTTTGCTTTTAATTCGGCTGTAGTGTCCTTCGTTACCCTTTGGAACTTAGTTTGGTCAGAGAGTATGATGTTCATTTTCGCCAGATATTCGTCTTTTTTAAGAATGACATATATTGGCGACTTGTCACCTCTCCTGACAACTATCTCCTGGTTCTCACGAAGGCTTTTAGCTGCCGCTTTAAGCTCGGGGGACAGTATGGTGCTTCTGTAGTTGCCTCGATTCTTTCCTCCTTCTGCAATAAGTTCTGCTTGTAAGGTATCTTTGGTAGTGACCTTCTTTTGTGTCTCGAGGTCGAATATGTCGTCCAACAGAATTTCCAACTCTACTTTCCGGGCCATTTCACTCGGTCTGGACATAACATGACAGTTTATGCCCAGGTTTAGGAGAGTGACTTGGTCCTCAGTGAGGTTAATTCCTGCAAGGTTCAGGAATTAACATTATCATTAGCCAGATACCCACACCCACGTACAGACTGGCGAAGCGACTCAACGGCCTGCTGACTCCTTATGTTCCTTGCGCCTTCAGCCTGAAGTCTCCAAAGGAATTTGTGGACTTACTGCGGGGCACACGGGCCACAGGGATAAGAGCCTCGTTGGACGTAGAATCGCTGTTTACCAACGTACCTGTGGACGAGACAATCGGAATGATAGCCGACAGAGTGTATCGTGATCCAGCCTGTACTCCTCTTGACATGCCAGAAAGTATTCTGAGGAAACTACTCCAAGCTTGTACTAAAGAGGCACCCTTCTTGAGCCCGGATGGGCACATGTATAAGCAAGTAGATGGGGTCGCCATGGGTTCTCCCCTAGGTGTCCTGTTTGCAAACTTCTACATGGGTACCATCGAGCAAAAAGTCTTAGTCGACATGAACTTGAAACCGGCCATATACTGCAGGTATGTTGACGACATTTTTACACAGGTACCTGATGTCAGACATCTGCAGGAGCTGAAGGAGGCATTTGAGCAGAGTTCCGTGCTGCATTTCACTTACGAGACGGAAAAGGATGGGAAGCTACCTTTTCTAGATGTAACAGTCATGGAAAAGGGCGGAGGTTTCCACACTGCAGTCTACACTAAGGAAACGAACATATGAATGTGCCTAAATGCCAACAGCGACTGCCCTGACAGGTACAAGAGGAGTGTTGTTAACGCATACGTCGACCGTGCTCTCAGGCACAGCTCAGAATGGAAGCAAGTCGACGAAGAACTCTGTAGGGTAAGGCAGGTTCTAGTCAATAACGGCTTCTCCAATGGTTTCATCGAAGACATCATAAGAAGGAAAGTGAAAAGCCATGCAACCTCTGAAGAGACAACTAACACAACACCTATACCCCCTATTAGACTATTTTACAGGAACTTCTTTTCCACAGCTCATAAAACGGAGGAAAGGGTCCTGAAAGATATTGTTAATAGAAACGTTATCCCTACAGACAAAAATCAGAGGATACAACTGACGATTTACTATAAAACCAGAAAAACGGCCAGCCTACTCATGAGAAACTCTCCAGACACAAAACAGAACGCTTTAAAAGAGACTAACGTCGTCTATGCCTTCAAATGCCCACTTGGGGACTGTAAGCTCCAAAAAACCCAGTATATAGGCAAGACAACAACATCTCTTTCTAGGCGTTTAACGATGCATAAGCAACAGGGCTCCATTAAGGAACATATAATCTCTTCCCATAACCAAACCATCGCCAGAGAAATCCTAGTAAACAACACAGAAATCATCGATAGATACAGCGATAGCAGGCGGCTTGACGTTTGCGAGGCACTACACATCAAGAAGTCAAAACCAGCAATCAACAGCCAATTATTGCACAACTATATTCTACCCACCTCAAGACTCCGCTCCAATATAGAAGCATCAAGAAATATGGACCAATAGGCTTTCTACAAACACTTCTATTCAATACCCATTGTTTCTGTTCTGTCTTGTGTTGATACTTTTAATACCCTATTAATATCCCCTCATGTTCTGTCTTGTGTTAATGCCACATCACTATATGCCACATCATCCCTCCCACCTCACTCAAATGTAGATATAATAGCAGAGATACGTGAGTTCTAATCAGTTGTGTATTTGTGAAGTCTTTGAAAATGTAATAAGTTTTACGAAACGCGCCCGTGTCGCGTCAGACTAGAAATAAAAATGAATTTTGGAGAAGTGATTTTTGATTTACCTCCAACAGTGAAGCGTAATGTACGAAAGATTGAGAAAATTCGTGTTAGAATTATTAATCTTACTTTTTCGGTCATATTTAATAATATATGTCTACAGGAAAGACTGCTACCAAAATATACTAATATATATATTGGTGTATACAGGCAGCAGGTTTTCTTTCAAACATGTTTCATTGAATATGACCGCATATTCTGTATTTATACATTCTTGGATGTACTAATAATATTTATACATTCTTGGATGTACTAATAACAAAAACAGGAACCTCTTTAAGCACCAACGTATATACCAAGCCCACCAACATAGGATTATGCCTGAACGGTAGAAGTGAGTGCCCCCTAAGATTCAAAGCCAGTGTTCTCAATACTTATATTCGTCGAGCGCTTACCCACTGCTCTGAATGGAGCAACGTGAGCAGAGAGTTTGAAAGAGTAACTCAGGTATTGGTGAACAACGGATATAGCAACGCGGAAATAAACGCTGCTATAAGAAGACACTTGGACCGTTGGTATAATTCAGAACCTAGAACAGAAACCACAACACCCCCAATAAAATTATATTACAAATCAACCATGCACAGTGAACATATAAAAGAGAAAAGAATAATGAAAGAAATAATCCGTAAAGGAGTAAAAAGCACTACTCCTAACCAAAACATAAACCTGATAATATTCTACAAAACCAAGAAGACTTCCGAACTCCTTATCAAAATCAGCCCGAAGCCGACGGAGAACCCTCTACAGCAGTCAAGCGTTGTATACATGTACACTTGCCCCCACGAAGGATGTAACCTTCAATGTAAGTACATAGGTATGACGTCGACCAAGCTGACGAGGCGTTTGACATGCCATCTTCAATCTGGTGCCCCTAGGAATCACATGAGACAAGCCCATGACATTACTCTAACAAGAGAAATGTTGAACAAGAATACTTGCATAATAGACAAAACCCAAGATTCAAGAAGATTACAAATTCTTGAGGCAATTCACATAAGAATAGAGCGACCTACCATGAACACCCAAATCACGGAACTATTTACTCTACCCACCATGAGAGTAAGGACAAGACAAGAACATATCGATGCCAACACAGAAGACAATGTCCAACATAACAGGCCAATTACACTGGATTAATCTTTGTGTTTAGATAGGAGATGCCTCGTATGGGCCAATAAGCCTTCTGCAGCCCCTATGTTTATCCCTTATGTATCCCCCCATGTTTTCACCTTCATTGTATTATCACCTGACCTAATGCGGGTATAAAATCAACTAGTATTGTAAGATCTGTTCACTTGAGAATGAACCATGGAGGTTCGAAACGTCGTGCAAATTATACAAATAAGTGTAATACACTCTATAGTAAATCACTTCTTTTCTTCACCTTAAAAGTACGAAAATGAGTTTTGGAGAACTCCTATTTCAATTAAGCCCTGATGCTAAGAAAATAGTTAGAGGGATAGAAGCCCTAAACCAGAAAATAATAAATACAGAATATGCGGTCATATATATATATATATATATATATATATATATATATATATATATATATATATATATATATATATATATTTGTCTCTTTTACTCTGACAGGGTGAGATAGCTGATAGAGAAACAAGTGTGCAATTAAGCACTTAATCACTGAAGGTGATTAAGGTGCTTTTACAAGCTCAGGTTATATAGTTACATCACATACATACATTGTAGAATTGATACAGTACATGGTTATTCATGGGTACAAGTCCAATATATCATCAAGTGTTCCAGTATTCACATAGTAATTAAAAAGGAGCAGTGCAAGTGATTAATTTGAGTACAACGTTTACATATGTTTCTGTGAGGGATGCACCACTTGAAATATAAAATGGAACTATTACTCACATTCTGGAACAATATGGGAAAGTGGACAATGTTCGTTTCAATAAATATACCTATGGACCAGGGAAAATGTGTTCCAATGGAACAAGAACAGTAAAATGGAACTTCACCGTAATATTCCTTCATCAGTGTCAGTAGCAGGTCAATATATATTAAATTTATATACAGTGGACAACTGAAATCTTGCTTTAAGTGTGGGCGGACTGGTCACTTGGCTGCTGCCTACCAGGCGGAGACAACAGAACGTATTAACATTTTTCGTGAACGTGACTTTCCGCCATTAATGGAGGACGGTGCACCAGAAAATGAACCCACTGTTGTAAGTGCTGCAGTTCAAGGTGGGGTAGATCAAGTAACCCAAAACTCTGTACGAGAAACGTCTGTGGAAGTGGCTCCCAGTGCGAGTGAGGACGGTGCAGGTAACTTAGGTCAGGACGATGAAGGTGAAGCAGACAAAGACGGTGCAGGGGACACTGCTCAGGACGCTATACCTGCGGTCATCCAGCCTGGTGAGGGAGAGGTAAGTCAGGACAATGTACATGTGAACGCCTATACCATATTCACTGAAGCTGCTCAGAGCTACGATGCTGACGATGGTGTTGACTCTGGATTGGTTGTCAACTGAATGTAGAGGATAAAATTAAGAGAGGGATAGATTCATGCGTGATAATGATGTAGAAATGTCTGTGCAGAGGGCAACTACACCCTCTTCTGTAAGATCTGGTAGAAAGGGTAAGGGTCGTGTGAAAGCTAGGGGTGTGAAGGCTGGTTATGTAACCAATAATGTGAAGACACGTGGGAAAAATTAACCCAGAGTATTGATCTGATATGTATGAAGGACTGTGCCGCTAAATTAAAAGTTTGTGAAAAAATTGACCAGGTGGTTGTCGTTGAAGTTCACCGTGACAAAGGTCACAAAGTTACCGAAACATAGCGAAGGCCCAGTACACCCGGTGAGTGGGGATCATGGTAAAGAGAACAGCGATAAGGCGTGGTGGGATATTGTGGAACATGAACAGAATCGAGCCGTTAGGGAAAATGCTACACTTAGATTTCGAAAAGGGAAAGAAGACACTCATTTAGTTTCGAGTGAGATAATGATGGATAAAGAGTAATTTTCTTTTTTTTCAAAATTACCTTCGAGAAGCCTATTAATTTTAACTGTGTTACTTTGAACATTAATTGGGCTCAATTGTTGAAACAAACAGTTGCTGCTAATGTCTCTGTTTAAATTTCATAAATTGGATGTGCTTTTAGTTCAAGAACACAATGTACAAGATGTTAAGAAACTTGATGTGCTGCTTGATTACTTTGAAATCCTAATAAATCCTACGAACTTGATAAAAGGTGGTACGATGATATTGATTGCTAAACAAGCCCACATAAAGGTTCTTAATACTGAAATGTATGATAATGGTAATGTTTTATATGCGAGGATTTCTTTTTTCGACACCATAATTCCTCTGCTAAATATGTATGCTCCCTCTGGCACCCGCAGGAAGAAAGAGAGGGAGGAATTGTTCCCTAAGGCGTTATTGTATTTTTTTTCAGAAATGATACACTCAATATTATTGTTGGTGGCGACTTTAATTGTGTCATTTCTGTGAGAGATTATAGCACTCAGTTGAACACATGTGTATCTGCTGTTTTAATTACACTTTTAAAATTTATTAGTCTTAAGGACGCGAATAGCATTAACGGGGGTGTCTATGAGTACACATATGTTCCCCAGAATTATGGTTCTAGGCTTGATAAAATATATGTGCACACATTACATGACAAAATTAGTTCTTGCAGTACTGTTCCGGTCAGCTGTTCAGATCATTGTATGGTTGTGGTGAAGCTTGTTATTGACGATCAGGTTAAAGTGGGTACAGGGTCATGGAAGCTCAATTGCAGTTTGTTGCAGAGTAGAGATGTAACTGATAATTTTAAAGTATTGTGGGAACACCTGGTTGGGCAAAAACATAAGTTCAGATGTCTGTTTGAGTGGTGAGACATGTGTAAAATTGCATGCAAAAGTTTCTTCGTGAAAGTGTCCAAAAGAAAGGCTGCTGAAAAATATGGCCTTTTAACCTTATTCCAACACAGATTAAAACAACTTTATGCAAATATCTATATGGGATTAGACAAGTACAAAGAAATTACCATTTTAAAGGACAGATTTAACAAAATGCGGGATGAAATATCTGAAGGAGTCAATGTTCGCCTCCAGATTAATGATAGGATGTATGGTGAATAACTCTCTCCTTATTTGTTAAGTAAAGTCAAGAATAACAAGGGTACAGCACTTATGTCTAGACAGCCAGGTGATGGGACGAATATGACAAATACGGATGGGATTGTATGTTATGTTCGGGGTGAATTAGAGAAATTGTGCAATAAAAGTCGACGTAGACAAAAGTATGTGGGAGTATTTCCTTGGAAAATGTACACGGGTTTAAACCCAGGATGACAACACGTCATTATTGGCAGATGTAGATAAGCAGGAGGTGTGGAGTGTGGTCAAGAGTTTAAAGAAAGGTAAATCACCTGGCTGTGATGGGTTCCCGGCGGAATTTTATTTCTATCTATGGGATGTCATTGGTAAAGCCTTTGTACAAGTGGTGCAGTATAGCATACAGCATAGGAAGCTTAGCATGTCACAATCTCATGGGATTATTAAGATGATACCTAAAACGGGTGATTTGCATATTCTAACGAACTGGAGGCCACTTTCCCTACTAAACCAGGATTATAAAATAATATCGAAATTGATGGCAAATAGACTTAGGATTGCAATGGATAAAATTATATCAAAGGAACAGTTCTGTGGTGTGCCTGGAAGATCTATAATCAATTGTAATAATGTAATTGGATATGTTGTGTATTATGTGTCTGAGAATAATGTTCCTTCCTCCATGATAAACCTCGACTGGTCGAAAGCCTTTGACCGTGTTGATGTTCAGTTTGTATTAGAAATATTGGATAGAGTAGGAGTGGCACGAGAATTTATTGACTGGATCCGTATACTTTATAAACAGTGTCGGAGCAGCGTCTGTATCAATAGAGTCTTAGTAAACCTTTTTCAGTTGAACGATCGGTATGTTAGGGAAGTTCCCTTTCATTGATTTTGTATGTTATATTTTCAGAGCCACTGTACTTGGCAATAAAAAACAATGACTTTATTGTACTACCTTATCTTCCTAATGCTATGACACTTCCTGTTGTTGGTTATGCAGACGATACAACTATTTTTGTGTCGACAGAAGACTCGGTGGTGAATGTTCAGAATGAGTTAGACAACTTTGAGAGGGCAACAGGTGCTGTCATTAACAAGAACAAAACGTGTATGATGGGGCTTGGCAGTTGGTGTAATAAAGTTACCTGGACTGGTTCATGGTTCAAGGTTGTGGAGTCTATTAAAGCTCTTGGGATTTGCTGGTGTAAAACATATGGAACAACATTGGTTACGAACTGGCAAGTACTATGAGGAAATATAATAGTAGCTACGAATATGTTGTCAATTAGGAAATTAACCCTGTTTCAAAAGGCTGTAATAATCGACTGCAAAATTTTGTCTAAAGTGTGGTATTGATCTCACAGCTTTCCAATTGACAAGAAAAGTGCTATGGAGATTGACAAAACTATTTTTAGATATGTATGGTAAAACGGCGGAATAGGAATATTGAATGTGTACTATAAGTTATAGGCAATCTTATGTGTGAAAGGAGATAATGCAGAGGAATAGTGTTAATGCGCTAGGAAATTATTGTTATAAATTACGTATTAGCTACTTGATACATATGCCAGAGTATACTGACCTTGCCTTTATTTAACTTTTATTCATGTGCAATTGATGTTCTCAGAATTTGTAATATTAAAGGTTTTTTAATGATGAACTCTCCATATTTGTGTATGAGTGTATGATATTCTACTCCCAAATATAGTTCCCTGAGTAGAGGAGGCATATCCACTCCTTAGCTGGCAAGTAATATGGGCAAACCTTCATGTTAAATATATTGACCAAAACAACGTGAGCTATTGTATCGCTATATTCATGAGACCCTTCCTACTAATGATAGGTTGTTGATGTTGGAAATTAAGGACAACAATTTCAGTACCAATGTACTGAAATTGAGAATAATATGCATATATTTTATTTCTGTAAGCAGAAAGTTCTTCTTGTAAACTGGATTAGAGACACTAAAAACTTTATGTGGACCAAGTATTAGAGTGGAGTTAATGAGGTTTTTAATGTTTCAAATTGACATCAAATGTAAAAAAATACGAAGATAATAATTATGCTACTTTCTGATTACAATTTTTGTGTGTGGATAGGAAGGCAGGAGGGTTACTGTGTGTGGATAGGCAGGCAAGAGAGTTACTGTGTTTGGATAGGCAGGCAGGAGAGTTACTGTGTGTGTGGATAGGCAGGCAGGAGAGTTACTGTGTATGGATAGGCAGGCAGGAGAGTTACTGTGTGTGTGGATTGGCAGGCAGGAGGGTTACTGTGTGTGGATAGGCAGGCAGGAGGGTTACTGTGTGTGGATAGGCAGGCAGGAGAGTTACTGTGTTTGGATAGGCAGGCAGGAGAGTTACTGTGTGTGTGGATAGGCAGGCAGGAGAGTTACTGTGTATGTATAGGCAGGCAGGAGAGTTACTGTGTGTGTGGATAGGCAGGCACTAGAGTTACTGTGTATGGATAGGCAGGCAGGAGGGTTACTGTGTGTGGATAGGCAGGCAGGAGAGTTACTGTGTGTGGATAGGCAGACAGGAGGGTTACTGTGTGTGGATAGGCAGGCAGGAGGGTTACTGTGTATGGATAGGCAGGCAGGAGGGTTACTGTGTGTGGATAGGCAGGCAGGAGGGTTACTGTGTGTGTGGATAGGCAGGCAGGAGGGTTACTGTGTGTGGATAGGTAGGCAGGAGGGTTACTGTGTGTGGATAGACAGGCAGGAGGGTTACTGTGTGTGGATAGGTAGGCAGGAGGGTTACTGTGTGTGGATAGGCAGGCAGGAGGGTTACTGTGTGTGGAAAGGCAGGCTGGAGGGTTTCTGTGTGTGGATAGGCAGGCAGGAGGGTTACTCTGTGTGGATAGGCAGGCAGGAGGGTTCAGTGTGAGGATAGGCAGGCAGGAGGGTTACTGTGTGTGGATAGGCAGGCAGGAGGGTTACTGTGTGTGGATAGGCAGGCAGGAGGGTTACTGTGTGTGTGGATAGGCAGGCAGGAGAGTTACTGTGTATGGATAGGCAGGCAGGAGAGTTACTGTGTGTGTGGATAGGCAGACAGGAGAGTTACTGTGTGTGTGGATAGGCAGGCAGGAGAGTTACTGTGTGTGGATAGGCAGGCAGGAGGGTTACTGTGTGTGGATAGGCAGGCAGGAGGGTTACTGTGTGTGGATAGGCAGGCAGGAGGGTTACTGTGTGTGTGGATAGGCAGGCAGGAGAGTTACTGTGTATGGATAGGCAGGCAGGAGGGTTACTGTGTGTGGATAGGCAGGCAGGAGGGTTACTGTGTGTGTGGATAGGCAGGCAGGAGGGTTACTGTGTGTGGATAGGTAGGCAGGAGGGTTACTGTGTGTGGATAGACAGGCAGGAGGGTTACTGTGTGTGGATAGGCAGGCAGGAGTGTTACTGTGTGTGGATAGACAGGCAGGAGGGTTACTGTGTGTGGATAGGCAGGCAGGAGGGTTACTGTGTGTGGATAGGTAGGCAGGAGGGTTACTGTGTGTGGATAGGCAGGCAGGAGGGTTACTGTGTGTGGAAAGGCAGGCTGGAGGGTTTCTGTGTGTGGATAGGCAGGCAGGAGGGTTACTCTGTGTGGATAGGCAGGCAGGAGGGTTCAGTGTGAGGATAGGCAGGCAGGAGGGTTACTGTGTGTGGATAGGCAGGCAGGAGGGTTACTGTGTGTGGATAGGCAGGCAGGAGGGTTACTGTGTGTGTGGATAGGCAGGCAGGAGAGTTACTGTGTATGGATAGGCAGGCAGGAGAGTTACTGTGTGTGTGGATAGGCAGACAGGAGAGTTACTGTGTGTGTGGATAGGCAGGCAGGAGAGTTACTGTGTGTGGATAGGCAGGCAGGAGGGTTACTGTGTGTGGATAGGCAGGCAGGAGGGTTACTGTGTGTGGATAGGCAGGCAGGAGGGTTACTGTGTGTGTGGATAGGCAGGCAGGAGAGTTACTGTGTATGGATAGGCAGGCAGGAGGGTTACTGTGTGTGGATAGGCAGGCAGGAGGGTTACTGTGTGTGTGGATAGGCAGGCAGGAGGGTTACTGTGTGTGGATAGGTAGGCAGGAGGGTTACTGTGTGTGGATAGACAGGCAGGAGGGTTACTGTGTGTGGATAGGCAGGCAGGAGGGTTACTGTGTGTGGATAGACAGGCAGGAGGGTTACTGTGTGTGGATAGGCAGGCAGGAGGGTTACTGTGTGTGGATAGGTAGGCAGGAGGGTTACTGTGTGTGGATAGACAGGCAGGAGGGTTACTGTGTGTGGATAGGCAGGCAGGAGGGTTACTGTCTGTGGATAGGCAGGCAGGAGGGTTACTGTGTGTGGATAGGCAGGCAGGAGGGTTACTGTGTGTGGATAGGCAGGCAGGAGGGTTACTGTGTATGGATAGGCAGGCAGGAGGGTTACTGTGTGTGGATAGGCAGGCAGGAGGGTTACTGTGTGTGTGGATAGGCAGGCAGGAGGGTTACTGTGTGTGGATAGGCAGGCAGGAGGGTTACTGTGTGTGGATTGGCAGGCAGGAGGGTTACTGTGTGTGGATAGACAGGCAGGAGGGTTACTGTGTGTGGATAGGCAGGCAGGAGGGTTACTGTGTGTGGATTGACAGGCAGGAGGGTTACTGTGTGTGGATAGACAGGCAGGAGGGTTTCTGTGTGTGGATAGGCAGGCAGGAGGGTTACTGTGTGTGGATAGGCAGGCAGGAGGGTTACTGTGTGTGGATAGACAGGCAGGAGGGTTACTGTGTGTGGATAGGCAGGCAGGAGGGTTACTGTGTTTACTAGTTGTGTTTACTAGTTGTGTTTTTGCGGGGGTTGAGCTTTGCTCTTTCGGCCCGCCTCTCAACTGTCAATCAACTGTTTACTAACTAACTACTAACTACTATTTTTTTTTTTCCCCACACCACACACACACACACACACCCCAGGAAGCAGCCCGTGACAGCTGACAAACTCCCAGGTACCTATTTACTGCTAGGTAACAGGGGCACTTAGGGTGAAAGAAACTTTGCCCATTTGTTTTTGCCTCGTGCGGGAATCGACCCGCACGAAGCAGGAGGGTTACTGTGTGTGGATAGGCAGGCAGGAGGGTTACTCAGTAGACAAAATATTGAAGTTCGTGCGAGGCAGGATCAGGTATAACATTTGGGGTTGACGGCTCATGCTCGGTGATGGTATTGAAAATTTGTTTACTGAGAATTATGTAAAATATATAAATGTAATATTTTCCCCTGTAAATTAATTAATTAATTTATTTATTTATTTATTTATTTATTTATTTATTTATTTATTTATTTATTTATATACAAGAAGGTACATTGGTGTTTGTGAGAATACATAGCATAGTATTTGCAATCTTGTAAAGTCACTAGTGCGCGCAGCTTTTCGGGCAGGTCCTTCCTTAATCTTGTTGAAACTACCAATCAAGCTGTCAATGTAATCAATCAGAGCTTTAATATACCAATGTGCTTTAATATACTTACTAATCTCTCTCATCTCATTTTTTTCTTGCAATGTATTTGTTATCATTTTATTAATTCTGCTAGAATTTACCTACTTAAAATTATCTGTTAGATTAATAGACACCATTCAGCAGATTGTCAGCACATATAAGAAGACAGCAATAATCACAATGGTAAAGATGTTCGGATTGGGTACATAAAGATTGGGAGATTGGGTAGCAATAGATACAGTGCAATTTTATAGCAAAAGGTAAAAAACTATGAAGATGAAATTAGGTACTTTTTAGTATTGTTTTTGAATGACGCAAAAGTTGGACAGCTTTTCAATTCAATAGAGAGTGAGTTCCATAGCCTGGGTCCCTTTATTTACATAGAGTGTTTACACAGATTTAGTTTGACTCTGGGGATATCAAAGATATATTTATTTCTGGTGTGGTGATAATGGGTCCTATTACATCTGTCCAGGGAGGGTTTCAGAGCAGGATTTGCATTTAAGAGCAGGGTTTTGTAAATGTAGTTGACACAAGAGAATTTGTGGAGTGAGATTATGTTTAGCATGTTTAGGGAGTTAAACAAGGGGGCTGAATGTTGTCTGAAAGCAGAATTTGTTATTATTCTGATAGCAGATTTTTGCTGGGAAATGATGGACTAGAGATGGTTTGCAGTGGTTGAACCCCATGCACAGATACCATAATTAATATAGGGATAGATTAGTGCATAATATAGAGAGATGAGAGCAGAGTTAGGTACATAATATCTGATTTTGGAGAGTTTATCAACTGTTTTAGAGACTTTCTTAGTTATGTGTTGTATGTGGATACTGAAGTTGAGTCTCTTGTCTAGGAATAGGTCGAGAAACTTTCCATCATTTTTATTGCTAATGTTTACATTGTCTATCTGAAGCTGAATTGCATTTGTAGATTTGCTTCCAAATAAGATGTAGTAGGTCTTTTCTATGTTAAGTGTTTTCTATGTTACTATGTTAGTTTGTTTGTTGACATCCATAAGTGGACTTTTTTTAGTTCATTATTAACAACATTATTTAGTGTATGTGGGTTGGGGTTAGAGTTGATGAGGGTAGTATCATCAGCAAACAAAATAGGTTTCAGAATGTTAGAGACATTAGGCAGATCATTGATGTATATAGGAAATAAGAAAGGTCCCAAGAAACTGCCCTGTGGCACTCCAATGGTTATTGGTATAGTGGGAGAGGTTATATTATTGATGGCTACACATTGGTGTCTATCACTAAGATACGATTGGATATAGTCCAGTGCATGGCCTCGGATTTCATAATGATGGAGTTTACGTAAGAGGTAATTGTGATTAACAGTGTCAAAGGCCTTTCTCAGGTCAATGAAGAGTCCATTCGTAAACTCATTTTTGTCAAGGGCTGAGTAAATTATATGAAGGAGACTAATAATTGCGTCGTTGGTACTCTTTTGGGAGCGGAAGCCAAACTGACAGGGGCTAAGAATGTCGAATTTTACGAGATAGGAGTAGAGCTGTTTGTAGATAATTTTTTTCAAATATTTGTGATAGTATGGGTAGGTTTGATATTGGTCTATAATTGTTTATGTCTGCCGGATTACCTCCTTTATGAACTGGCGTTACTCTTGATTTTTTAAGGATATCAGGGAAGGTATGACACTCAAGGGATTTGTTGAACAGCAAAGCTATAGGTGGCGCAAGGGCATGGGAGGCGCTCTTGTATACAATGGATGAGATTTCACTGATGTTCCCAGCTTTGGTTTTTAGTAAGTGTATGATGGACACAACATCTGTCGGGCTGACTGGTGAAAGGAGAAGAGAGTTTGGATAGCTGCATGAGAGATATGTGTTGATATGTGTCTGAGTCTGTGAGATTTTACTGGCAAGGTTAGCACCAACCGATGAAAAGACGCTATTAAATTCATTCGCCATTTCTAAATCAGATGACGGTGTAAGGCTCTCCTTAGAGAGTGTTATCTGGTTGTGGGAGTGTTGTTTAGTTCCTAGGATATTAGAGATGGTATTCCATGTGCTTTTCATGTTGCCTTTTGCTTCTTTGAATCTAGTCTCATAATATGAAAGTTTAGTTTTTCTTATGATACTGGTAAGCACTCCTGAGTACCGTTTAACTACTTCCTTTGTAACTAGGCCAATCCTAATTTTTTTCATATTCATGTTTTTTGTTGATTGATTTAATTATGCCACTTGTGGGCCACGGGTTATTTTGTCTTTTGTCAGTTACTTGTTTGGTAAGGAGGGGACAGTGAGTGTTGTAGAGGCTTAGAGTTTTGGTGAGAAAGAGGTTAGTTAATGAGTTTATATCCTGTGTATTATTAAATTCAGATTCCCAGTTAATATTGTAAAGTGCATTAGAGAGATTGCCTAAAACTGATTCACTGTGTAGCCTGAATGTGAGTTTCTTGCTTTCTGGTGGTGTTGTGTCCATGTTTGCTATGAGGAAGGTAGGATAGTGGTCAGTTGTTCCGTCATAGATTACCCCAGATGTAAGGGGAGCTGTTATATTAGTCCATAGGTGATCCAGGGTAGTGGCAGATGTTTGAGTGACTCGGGTGGGCTTGGTGATTGTGGGGATTAGCATACAGGAGTGCATGCTGTTACGGAAATAGTCAACTTGAGGGTTGTTTTGAAGACCCAAGTCAATATTGAAATCACCCCCCAGAATGATGTGATTTTTGTTGAGATTGTTATTTATGATAAGATTCCTTATGTTGTCTGAGAATGAAGCTATGTTGTTATTAGGAAATCTATAGATGGCACCGATAGTCAGAGAGGATTATAGGGATTTACTGGAGAACTTGGCAAAGGTATATTCACAATAGTCGTCTCTATCACAAATAACACTATTGCAAATGAAGGTATCTTTGTAATATATTACTGCTCCACCTCCTTTTTTATTAGGCCTGCAGTTATGAATGGCTTTATAACCAGCTAAATTGTAGAGTTGGGTATAGTCTTTACTTAGCCAAGTTTCTATTAAAATGATGAATGATAATTTAGTACCTAGTGCTGTGAGTAGTGCATTTATATCATCAAAATGTTTACCAAGTGACCTAACATTTTGGTTGTAAACTGATAAGCAGGTGCTATTTAGGAGTTTGTTTTTTTGCAAGATTTGGCTGTGTAATACCTGCAATAATGATGACCAATGTGCTGATTTGTGTGGATATGGGACCGAAAATTTCGATCTTCTGATTTAATGTAAAGATTTAAAGATTTTCTAAATCTTCTAAAAAAAACTAAAATCTTAAAATTTTCTCTTAAAAATCTTAAAATATTAATCCTAATTTCTTTAATCTTAATTAATCTTTAATCTTAATTAATCTTTAATCTTAATTAAAATCTTAATCTTAATTTCTCTTAAATCTTACAAAATTTTAAATTTAAAATTTTCTAAAATCTAAATCCGATCTTCTAAAGATTTATTGTAAATATAATCTCTCAAATTGTAAATAATTTAAAGAAAAATCAGTACAACATTTAGGGGTTTAAAGTTCATGCTCCGTGACGATATGAAACACTACTTATACTACTAAGAATTATACAACTGTATATGTAATGTAGTATTGCCTTGTAAATTTATGTATATATGATTTATATTGTATTTATTAAATAAAGATAAAAAATAATCGAGGAAACGCTAATAAAAAATGTTAGAACAATATGAGTGGCGGGTAAAGCGATGGTCTGGCTTTATGCAGCTTGGCGTTCAATCCCCGACTGTCCGCAAGTGGTTGGGCATCAGTCCTCCCCCCCTCCCCGTTCCAGCCCAAATCCTTATCCTGACGCCCTCTCAGGGGTTATGCACCATTCCTTCCCCCCCTCCCCGTCCCATCCCTAATCCTCATCCTGACCCTTCCCAGTGGTTGGGCACCATTCCTTCCCCCCGTCCCATCCCTAATTCTTATCCTGAACCCTTCCCAGTGGATAGGCACCATTCCTTCTCCCCGTCTCATCCCCAATCCTTATCCTGATCCCTTCCCAGTGGTTGGGCACCATTCCTTCCCCCCGTACAATCCCAAATCCTTATGCTGACCCCTTCCCAGTGGTTGGGCACCATTCCTTCCCCCTGTCCTATCCCAAATCCTTATCCTGACCCATTCCAAGTTGTTGGGAACCATTCCTTTCCCCACGTCCCATCACAAATCCTTATCATGACCCCTACCCAGTGGTTGGGCACTATTCCTTCCCCCCGTCCCATCCTAAATTCTTATCCTAACCCATTCCAAGTGGTTGGGTACCATTTCTTTTCCCCGTCCCATCTCATCTCTCTCTCCCTCCCTCCCTCCTTTCCTTTCTCCCCGCTGTTCCTCTCTGACATTTTCCACCATTCCATCATAGCTGCCCTGAGACAATGGGAGAGAACTTTCCTACCGGCTGGTAATGTCCCGGAAGACAACCTGGGTTTTGTTTCTATACTTCACAGCGTTCCTCTAACATCTCCAGAAAATTGATGAAAATCTCCAGAAAATCTCTGAAAATCTCCAGAAAATTTTAACACAAAACAACACATAAAAACTCTCATATCTGAGCGAAGGAAACTTATCGTTCATGCTCATCCAAATACGATTTGTTATTTGTTTATGGATGAAACATTTAGAGACAAATGTGAAAGGAATGAAACATATGTGTACTGAAGAGACTAAGTCGGAGAGTTAACAGTTGTGTTTACTGGCTGACAGTTGTGTTTACTGGCTGACAGTTGTGTTTACAGGCTGACAGTTGTGTTTACAGGCTGACAGCTGTGTTTACTGGTTGACAGTTGTGTTTACTGGCTGACAGTTGTGTTTACTGGCTGACAGTTGTGTTTACTGGCTGACAGCTGTGTTTACTGGCTGACAGTTGTGTTTACTGGCTGACAGTTGTGTTTACTGGCTGACAGCTGTGTTTACTGGCTGACAGTTGTGTTTACTGGTTGACAGTTGTGTTTACTGGCTGACAGTTGTGTTTACTGGATGACAGTTGTGTTTACTGGCTGACAGTTGTGTTTACTGGCTGACAGTTGTGTTTACTGGCTGACAGTTGTGTTTACTGGCTGACAGCTGTGTTTACTGGCTGACAGTTGTGTTTACTGGCTGACAGTTGTGTTTACTGGCTGACAGCTGTGTTTACTGGCTGACAGTTGTGTTTACTGGCTGACAGTTGTGTTTACTGGCTGACAGCTGTGTTTACTGGTTGACAGTTGTGTTTACTGGCTGACAGCTGTGTTTACTGGCTGACAGTAGTGTTTACTGGCTGACAGTTGTGTTTACTGGCTGACAGTTGTGTTTACTGGCTGACAGCTGTGTTTACTGGCTGACAGTAGTGTTTACTGGCTGACAGTTGTGTTTACTGGCTGACAGTTGTGTTTACTGGCTGACAGTTGTGTTTACTGGCTGACAGTTGTGTTTACTGGCTGACAGCTGTGTTTACTGGCTGACAGCTGTGTTTACTGGCTGACAGTTGTGTTTACTGGCTGACAGCTGTGTTTACTGGTTGACAGTTGTGTTTACTGGCTGACAGCTGTGTTTACTGGCTGACAGTAGTGTTTACTGGCTGACAGTTGTGTTTACTGGCTGACAGTTGTGTTTACTGGCTGACACCTGTGTTTACTGGCTGACAGTAGTGTTTACTGGCTGACAGTTGTGTTTACTGGCTGACAGTTGTGTTTACTGGCTGACAGTTGTGTTTACTGGCTGACAGTTGTGTTTACTGGCTGACAGCTGTGTTTACTGGCTGACAGTTGTGTTTACTGGCTGACAGTTGTGTTTACTGGCTGACAGCTGTGTTTACTGGCTGACAGTTGTGTTTACTGGCTGACAGTTGTGTTTACTGGCTGACAGCTGTGTTTACTGGTTGACAGTTGTGTTTACTGGCTGACAGTAGTGTTTACTGGCTGACAGTTGTGTTTACTGGCTGACAGTTGTGTTTACTGGCTGACAGCTGTGTTTACTGGCTGACAGTAGTGTTTACTGGCTGACAGTTGTGTTTACTGGCTGACAGCTGTGTTTACTGGTTGACAGTTGTGTTTACTGGCTGACAGCTGTGTTTACTGGCTGACAGTAGTGTTTACTGGCTGACAGTTGTGTTTACTGGCTGACAGTTGTGTTTACTGGCTGACAGCTGTGTTTACTGGCTGACAGTAGTGTTTACTGGCTGACAGTTGTGTTTACTGGCTGACAGTTGTGTTTACTGGCTGACAGTTGTGTTTACTGGCTGACAGTTGTGTTTACTGGCTGACAGCTGTGTTTACTGGCTGACAGCTGTGTTTACTGGCTGACAGTAGTGTTTACTGGCTGACAGTTGTGTTTACTGGCTGACAGCTGTGTTTACTGGCTGACAGTTGTGTTTACTGGCTGACAGTTGTGTTTACTGGCTGACAGTTGTGTTTACTGGCTGACAGTAGTGTTTACTGGCTGACAGTAGTGTTTACTGGCTGACAGTTGTGTTTACTGACTGGCAGTTGGGTTTTATGGCTGACAATTTTGTTTACTGGCCGACAGTTGTGTTTACTGGCTGACAATTGTGTTTATTGCCTGACAGTTGTGTATATTAGCTGACACCTGTGTTTACTGGCTGACAGCTGTTTATAGTTCGAAACGCTGGTGTGTGTGTGCATTCACCTAGTTGTGACTGCAGGATCGAGCATTGACTCATGGATCCCGCCTTTCGATTATCGGTTGTTTACAGCAATGAATCCGGTCCTATTTCCCTATCATACCTAATTTTAAAATTATGAATAGTATTTGCTTCCACAACCTGTTCCTGAAGTGCATTCCATTTCTCCTCTACTCTCACACTAAAAGAAAATTCCTAACATCTCTATGACTCATCTGAGCTTCCAGCTTCCTCCCATGTCCCCTCGTTCTGTTACTATTCCGTGTAAACATTTCGTCTCTGTCCACTCTGTCAATCCCCCTTAGTATTCTATACGTTCCTGTCATGTCCTCCCCTCTTTTTTCTAGTGTCGTAAGGCATAGTTTCTTCAGGCGCTCCTCATACCACATCCCTCGTAACTCTGGGACGAGTCTCGTTGCAAACCTCTGAACCTTTTCCAGTTTCCTCATATGCTTCTTCAGATGTGGAATCCATGATGAGGCGACATACTCTAAGACTGGCCTCACGTAGGCAGTGTAACGCGCCATAAATGCCTCCTTACTTAGGTTTCTGAATGATGTTCTAACTTTTGCCAGTGTAGAGTACGCAGCTGTCGTTATCCTATTTACATGTGCTTTAGAAGATAGATTAGGTGTTACATCCACGCCCAGGTTTCTTTCTCGCGTCGTCACAGGTAGCCAGTTCCCCTTCATTATGTACTGTTCCTTTGGTCTCCTATCACCTAGTCCCATTTCCATAACTTTACATTTGCTCGTGTAGAACTCCAGTAGCCATTTCTCTGACCATCTCTGCAACTCTTCTCATCAACTTTGCGTCATCCGCGAACATCGACGCGGTGTGTGTGTGTACTCACCTATTTGTGCTTGCGGGGGTAGAGTTTTGGTTCTTTGGTTTCGCCTCTCAACTGTCAATCAACTGGTGTACAGATTCCTGAGCCTACTGGGCTCTATCATATCTACATTTAAAACTGTGTATGGAGTCAGCCTCCACCACATCACTGCCTAATGCATTCCATCCGTTAACTACTCTGACATGGAAAAAGTTCCTTCTAACGTCCCTGTGGCTCGTGTGGGTACTCAGTTTCTACCTGTGTTCCCTTGTTCGCGTACCACCAGTGTTGAATAGTTTATCCTTGTTTACCCGGTCGATTCCTCTGAGGATTTTGTAGGTAGTGATCATGTCTCCCCTCACTCTTCTCTCTTCCAGTGTCGTAAGGTGCATTTCCCGCAGCTTTTCCTCGTAACTCATGCCTCTTAGTTCTGGGACTAGTCTAGTGGCTTACCTCTGAACTTTTTCCAGCTTCGTCTAGTGCTTGACAAGGTACGGGCTCCATGCTGGGGCCGCATACTCCAGGATTGGTCTTACGTATGTGGTGTACAAGATTCTAAACGATTCCTTACACAGGTTCCTGAGAGCTGTTCTGATGTTAGCCAGCCTCGCATATGCCGTAGACGTAATTCTCTTTATGTGGGCTTCAGGAGACAGGTTTGCTGTGATATCAATTCCTAGATCTTTCTCTCTTTCCGTTTCACTAAGTACTTCATCTCCTATTCTGTATCTTGTGTCTGGCCTCCTGTTTCCACCGCCTAGTTTCATTACTTTGCATTTACTCGGGTTAAACTTTAGCAGCCATTTGTTGGACCACTCATTCAGTCTGTCTAGGTCGTCCTGTAGCCTCCTACTATCATCCTCTGTTTCAATCCTCCACATAATTTTTGCATCATCAGCAAACAATGAGAGAAACGAGTCTATATCCTCTGGGAGATCATTTACATATATCAGAAAAAATATTGGTCCAAGGACTGACTCCTGCGGGACTCCACTTGTGACGTCACGCCAATTCGAGACCTTACCCCTCACAGTGACTCGTTGTCTTCTGTTATTTAGGTACTCCCTTATCCAAAAGCTTTTTCACTAGCCTCTTGTGTGGAACTGTATCACAGGCTTTTTGACAATCCAAAAATATGCAGTCTGCCCACCCCTCTCCTTCTTGCCTGATTTTTGTTGCCTGGTCGTACAATTCAATTAGCCCTGTGAGGCAGGACTTGCCATCTCGAACCCATGTTGATGCTGAGTTACAAAGTTCTTTCGCTCCAGATGTTCCAATAGCTTTCTTCGCACAATCTTCTCCATCAGCTTGCATGGTATGCAGGTTAGGGACATAGTTCAGTGCCTCCTGCCTATCCCCTTTCTTGTATATTTGGAACTACATTAGCTGCCTTCCAAATTTCTGGCAGTTCCCCTTGTTGCTAGTGATTTGATATACACTATGGAGAGTGGCAGGCACAGTGCTTCTGCTCATTCCCTTACTATCCAAGGGGAGATTCCATCTGGGCCTATAGCCTTTGTCACATCCAACTCTAGTAATCACTTCTTTACTTCCCCACTGGTAATCTCAAAATCTTCCAGTGGTTTCTGGTTAACTATTTCCTCTCTTATCTCTGGAATCTCTCCCTGCTCTAAGGTGAAGACCCCCTGGAGTTTCTTATTCAGTTCCTCACACACTTCCTTGTCGTTTGTAGTGAATCCTTCCGCCCCTATCCTTATATTCATTACCTGTTCCTTTACTGTTGTTTTTCTCCTGATGTGGCTGTGCAGCAATTTAGGTTGAGTCTTTGCCTTGCTTGCGATGTCATTTTCGTATTGTCTTTCTGCCTCTCTTCTCATCCTGACATATTCATTCCCTGGTACTCTGGTATCTTTCTCTGCTCTCAAGTGCCCTGTTATTTCTATAGTTTCTCCATGCCCTTTTACTTTGCTGCCTAGCTAGCCTACATCTCTGATTAAACCATGGGTTTCTCATCTTCATTTCATTGGTTTCCTTTTGGACTGGGACAAACTTGTTTGCTGCTGCCTTGCACTTGTGCGTGATGAAGTCCATCATGTCCTGGGCCGTCTTTCCCCTGAGCTCTGTTTCCCCTGTTATATATGTTAGGAATTTTCTTAACTCCTCATAGTTTCCCTTTCAGAATGCCAGTTTTTTATTTTCAGTACCCCTCCTCGAGTTCAATAACCCTTCCTCAACCAGATACTCAAACGCTAGTACACTGTGGTCGCTCATTCCTTCTGGGGCCTCATAGCGGATTTCCCTTATGTCGGAGTCGTTCAGAGTGAAGACTAGGTCGAGTCTCGCTGGTTAATCGTTTCGTCTCATCCTAGTGGGTTTCCTGACATGTTGGCTTAGAAAGTTGTTGTGTGTGTGTGTGTGTGTGTGTGTGTACTCACCTAGTTGTGCTTGCGGGGGTTGAGCTCTGGCTCTTTGGTCCCGCCTCTCAACCGTCAATCAACAGGTGAACAGGTTCCTGAGCCTATTGGGATCTATCATACCTACACTTCAAACTGTATATGGAGTCAGCCTCCACCACATATCTTCCTAATGCATTCCATTTGTCAACCACTCTGACACTAAAAAAGTCCTTTCTAAAATCTCTGTGGCTCATTTGGGCACTCAGTTTCCACCTGTGTCCCCTAGTGTGTGTGCCCCTTGTATTAAATACCCTGTCTTTGTTTACCCTATCGATTCCCTTGAGAATCTTGAATATGGGGCTCATGTCCCCCTAACCCTTCTGTCTTCCAACGAAGTGAGGTTTAATACCCGTAGTCTCTCCTCGTAGCTCATTCCTCTCAGCTCGGGTACTAGTCTGGTGGCAAACCTTTGAACCTTTTCTAGTTTAGTCTTATGCTTGACTAGATGTGGACTCCATGCTGGAGCCGCCCAATCAGAGTAGGCCCCCACCAGGAGGAAAACATAAAACCCATAAGAGGACAACGTTCCCAGGTGGAACAGAGCTGGCCATTATGAGAGGTGATAACTAGCTGCACAGTACCCTATGCCCCAACCAATGACGAAAAGTACACCCCTACCCATAGACAAACAGGGTACACGAACACCCCTGCTAACTCCAAGGGCAGTCAATCACCGAGCACGAAAAGACACAGCAGAGGTAGATCCCAAGGTGACTTGTGGAAGGTGGCTCCAAGCCCCAAGGGCAGTACTTACAGGTCACCCAGGGAAGGGGACCTTAGGCACAGACATCCTAAGTACTTGTGAAATTACTCCTGGCTTGTACACCACTAAGGAAACAGCCCATACCACAAGGCACAGAGTTGGAGATAAGAAAACAGGAGCCAGAGACACACGATCATTGATAATGACATCAGCCAAAGCACTGGGGTCTGGGGTGCCTCCTTTCCCCTCCCGGGGAGTGGGAAGCTACACAGACAAACGGCAAAGCTACAAGGTGACGTCATACAAGTTTGGAGAGTTCTGTCCACTTGTTCGTCTTTCAGTAGCAATTTTTTTTAATCAAAATAGGAGTTGGTTTTGGGGCGCTTACATTTCTGGGTACCTGACCCGATCGATGGCAGAGAATGCTTCCAACCACACGGGGGTTTCTATAGGCCATTGCTCCTCGCGCCTCTCTGAGGGGGCCAGGTTTTGGTTCATGGTCCCAGGTAGGCCTAGAACTCCATTCACATTGACTGATGCCAAAGACTAAAAAATCCATATCATCCTAGATAGCCCCGGAGAGGAGGATGTGCTTCCCCCAGAAACCGTCATATGACAAATTATATTTATATGTACATATTTTATTTATCAGAACATTAATTTTGGGGATAATATAATTCAATATAATATAGAGTAGTGTGTGTGTGTATGTGGATGACAAATAATACTATACAATAAGTATCTGTAAAACACGTTTTTAGAGATAAATAATTACCTACCAACTTCGTTGATATAATACAGCTTCTTGTTGCCATTTATATGTACTGCTAAAGGCATTTTATCGAAAGCAGGACACTCATTGTCAGCCTCTCCTCTTATTTTCCTCAGCTCGTGCTGCTGTAATCGCCATTCGAAGAACATTCTTTGAAGTCATAAAATTTATGGGACCATACTAGGATATAGAATTTTTAAGGTTGTGATATTTACAATGCATTCTATGACATTAGATTAATAAACAGAAAAGCATTCCATTTTACATTTCAACAAAATTAAACACTAATTATTACGAAATGACATTGCATTAATATATTTTTTTAAATTTTATATTAAAATAAACAAAATAAATAAGAATAGCGATATCAAAACATACATGCCTTCGAGAAGCACCAAATGATTCCAGTGCAGTAACTGAAAAGAAGCTCCAGGACTATTCCTTTTGAGAAAGTGCCTTGAATCTAAAAGACTGGTTCTGTGGAATTTGTTACTCTTTCCTAAAGATGAATAAAAATGAGACTTGAGCATGGTTTTGCCTAGTTGTTGATGTTCATATCCACAGTGGCATATATATTGATTGGGGTATATAGGTCATACTTTCCTTTAGTTTAAAATACAGTGCATTGAGTTGGTGTGGTGACTTGCTAAAATAGTTATGTAAAAATTAACATTTATAACAACAAAAATTACTACAATGTATTATGATTTAGGAACAACCTGTAAAGGAAATAAAAGGGTTAAATGTAAATAAATTTATTTACTTTACCCATTATAGTTATGAATATGCAGAGATTGCTTGAGCTTGCAATTTTAAACTTGCAATCTATGCAGTTAGGGCAAGAATTTAGTAGTTGGGCTTGCACAGCAGGCGCTGGTAACGAAGCAAATGAAGACAGTTTGGCAAAATTGAAAATTTACAAAATTTGGCTTCATATCTGCCGACCTCTGCGGCACTAGGACTTGTGCTCGCTTGCCATCTACACTCTAAGCTGTATTACAGCTCCCAACTACCTGCAGATGATCACCTACAGGCAGCTAAGTACATGAAGTCCAAGCATGTCATAGCAAATCGACAGTAACCAACCCAATCAACTCATTCCATCACAAAAAAATTCAAAACAATTCTCTCCTGCTGTGAGTACCAGTGCCGTCAACCCGCCTCTGCTCGCCTCCGCACTGCCTGCCGCCAGTTTCAGCTCCAACATATTCCCCATACCATACTCAACTTACCGTGTATCTAAAAAACAAGGCTGTGCAGGGAAAAATGAACAATAAAACTTGAAACACGACACCCATCCTAAACAACACCGACAGCCATCGTGTTTCACCCTCTGGGAGCTCTGGGGGTCCGTGGCGGCGGCGTTGCTCTCCCCCTCTACTCCACCACTGAGCCAGGGTGTTGTGTCCTCTCAATCATCTGCAAATTCCTTGCTAACATCCCACTTCTCGCACTTCAAGCGTGCTGCTAGTCCCTTGCAGCATTTCCCTAACTGGGGCGAGAATCAGTGGTTCAAAAAGCTGTCTAGTCATTGAGGCTCAAATTACGATCATTCAGAGCCTTCAAATTGAGGATCAAGCAAACCGTGCTAACCTACATCCACAGCAACAAGAAATGACTCTTCTCCGCGAGGATGTTAGAGCTTGTCAAGCTAGCCAAGAACAACTCCAGCATGACTTAAAAGATCTCTGTGACGAATATACGCATCTGAAAATCAATTAACCATTAAAAACTCTCAACAAAATGAATGTATGTATCTGTACTTTAACCGCCCAACATTCTATCTCCCAGGATGAACATGACCATCAAAAGGTGCTTGACTCTGTTATTGTGTCATGCCCAGACATCCCAGTGGAAAGTGAAGGTGAGAAGCGTATTGACATTGTGCATGCTAACATAAATGACCAATTGCACGTTGAGATCAACAAAACAAACATAATTGATGCTTACAGATTAGGCAAAAAGAATCCAGCAGGACTAACCCAAAGCATGGGTTAGTCCTGCATGATAAAAGTGAGGTTAGATGGCATGATAAAAGTGAGGAAAACTCCTACAGGTTTACATTTGCACACGAGGATAACCTCTACATATTTCTCACCCAATGTGGTTTGTCTCACTTGATTAACCCTGTCTTAAATTAGATAGGGTTAATCTAAACCCCAAACTTTATCTTAATTGACCCCCCTTGTCACCTAGTGCAGGCTAGATAACCTAGGTTTCTTTGTTTCCTAGGTTGCCTAGCCTCTCCATACACCCTTGCTCCATTGTACCCCTGGCTTTGCCTGTGTCTCCTAGTGAAATTATTATTTTTAGTGTACCTGAGTGTACCTCAAAGCAATCTATTTCATTTTTATATAGTTTTGTATATTTATTTATATCTAGATATTCTTTATAATTACCTTTTTTGCCATTTATACCGTCAAACAGCCCTCATATGCAAACTAGTATAGACGCAGAACTAAACCTCTTATCTAGTATCTATGACAATCATCACTTTAATGATCAAAATTGCAGGTATTTTACAGCACATGATGTAAACAATGTATAAACAAATAATCACAATATTTCTGTAATTAACTTGAATGTAAGATTTCTAAGCAAACACTTTGAAGATGATAGTGTCCAAATTCAAACAGTTGACAACAAATTCTCCTTTGTTATACTTACTGAAGCATGGTTAAAAGAGACTACACAACTCTTTAACATACCAAACTACTCAGCAATTCACAACTGTCGACCAATTCAGAGAGGTGGTGGTACTGCTCTTGATTACCACCGCAAACTGACATGCTTAAAAGTAATTAGAACTAGAGACACCTGTGGAGAATATATCTTTGCCCGTTTCCGAGTCAAGGGTACCGAGGCTGTCCTGACTGTGGGAGCAGTCTACAGACTTCCTAACACTGATGTGTCAGAATTCATCTCTAACCTTAGAAATCTAATATCAGTTAACAGACTTAACAAAAACCACTAAAAGTTTCAGGGGATTTTAATATTGACCTCTGCAAGCCTGATAGCATCCATGCTGTTTGTTTCCTCAACTGTATGAATTCCTGCTTTCTCATACCCTTAATCACTAAACCTACTAGAAACATTGATACGACTGTTTTTGCTCTTAACCACATCTGGACTAACATAACCTCTCCATTTCAGGGATAATCACTGATAGGATCACAGACCAATACCCATAATTTCTCCTAACCAACACTATTAAACCGCCTCTAGATGCAATGAAGATAAGCTTTAGGCTGCACAATGAAACGTCTATAAAAAACTTTATTGCTGCTACTGCTAATACCAACTAGGAGACTTAATTAGGTAACATAGTGAGCATTTACCTAGCAGTGTAAACATTTCTTCAGAAAACTCTAAGCCTCTATAACACCCATTGTCCAGTGCTAACGAAGCAAGTCACAACTGAAAGGTTATACAATCCATGGCTTACAAAGAGTATACTTAAATCAATTAATGAAACACATGACCATGAGAAGAAGTATAGGTTAGGAATCGTCTCCAAAGAGGTTACAAAGATTAACTCATCAATGCTCTCTAAAATAATCAGGGGAGCCAAAATAAAACACTACGAAAATATTTTAACCAAATTAAGGGCAACATTAAGAAAACATGGAGCACTATTTTCCAAATATTAGAATAAAAAAATATTTTGAATATAAAACCAATACTCCTATCCAATGACGATGGTGTACTTTCAGTGTAGTGGGGCCACGTGAGCAACAGAAATGCGAACAAGCTTGAATGGTCCCCAAGCATATATGCAAAAAAAACTACACACACCCCAGAAGTGACTCGAACCCAGATCTCTAGGAGCACATTGCAACTGGTGTCACGGTGCCTTAATCCACTCGGCCATCAGTGAACGCACAGATTAAGGCACCGTGACACCAGTTGCAATGTGTTTCTGGAGGTCCTGATTCGAGTCACTTTTGGCAATCCGTGTCTAGATATAAACTGCACAATTCTAAAGGTTGGCCCTGAGCTTTGTTGATGGTAATTCCAAACGACAATCGAATTAGAAATTACAATCGCTTAAATTGAAATCGCTTATCTATTAGAACCATCGGAATGCGAGGTATGAGGACATCTTCACTTTTCGAAGGTCCTGTCAAGATTGTTGCTTGTACGACGTTGCTGATTAATTTTTTTGCTGCAAGGCGCGTGACGTTGCAAAGTTTTGGCTGGTTGATATTTCGCAACATGATAATTGGCACGCCGATTTTCAATTGACGTTCATGTGATGGTATTCCTGGCAGATGGAGTGAAATAAAAAATTCTGTTGGATAATTAACAGCTTCATCTGCTTCCTCAATAGTGTTGGACTTGTATGTGACTGCCTTGCTTTGAATGTTAGACTGAACAATATTGTTAAGTTCGTAGACGTCTTTGTTCTTGCCCGCAAGAAGAGCTCGTTCATTCAGACAATCGTGATTCTTATAATTGGTTTGAGTATTGGGAAATACGTTTTCAAAAAAATCTTCTTATGACGTCACTAAATTGAAGAAGTTTTGAGGCAATGAAATTCGTCTTGAGGTCAGATCAACCAGCACGTTTCCGTTCTCATTTTCCAGAAATTGATGTAAGAATATCCCAGTTGATGAATCGTTTTGCTGCTAGACACGCATATTTGTAGTTAATTTTAACGTCTTTATGTGGCGCCACAAAGTAGAATATTTCAGGCGAGCATTTATTTCGTCCGCTGGTGTCGATCGAGGAATTGCAGGTAATGTTTGCCTAAAATCTCCCGCAAGCAATATTAATGCCTTCCTAAATGGTCTGATGTTTCAACGCAAATCTTGCACTGATCGATCAAGAGCCTCGAGCGATTTTTTGTGGGCCATTGTGCATTCATCCCAAACAATAAGTTTACATTTGTGCAATGCTTTTCCCATGCTGGATGCTTTGGAAATGTTGCACGTGGGAGTTTCAATGAATTGCATGTTCAATGGCAATTTTATAGCCAAAGTAGCAGTTCTTCCACCTGGTAGCAATGTCGCGGCTATTGTGGACGATGCAAGTGTTACGGCCCTCTTGGGTCGCAACTGGGTTCGTACTCTGATGTTATTAGAGGAAGGGTATCCGACCCCAAGCCAGTAGTGGCTTTCAAGGGATGTGATCCACAACGCAAGTAAACTAAAAGGGGAAGGGAAAGAAAGGCAAAAACTTAATATTATAATTAGCACCTTCACCAATAAATATATATAAGAAGATTACTCGGGGGAGGGTATAAACACTACACAGGGGTATTATCTACACTGTCGTCTTCTTCCGAAGACTCTGGATCTTCTCGATGCCAAGTTCTCGGTGCTCTCGTGGCCTCACGACGAATCCTTCGAAAAGCTGAGTCTACCCCGGCCACAGGCCAGCCAAAACACAGTTCCACTGGGGGCACCGCCGTGGAGGCCGTCAACCACAAGTCCAGCAGACAGCTGGCAGGTTCCGGATCAGCAACGCTGGTCAGGCCACTCCACGAGCGATACTAGGGTAGCGCCCTAGTCAGGAGCCTCGTGTGATACCACAGATCACTCTCCTGTCCACAATACCCCAGTGGTTAATCGTCTCCACCAGTCAGTCCCGGGTATGACAATCCTCAACTGCCGCTTCACAGGCAGGGTAACACCACAGTGTTCATCCGGGAGGCAACTCACAGCTGCTGCAGCAAAACACTTGGTGTCAAGACGGCTGCCTTGGGTAGACTGACTCAACTTCCCTTACAGCAGTCCCAGGTCGACTCTGTAAGCAGACACGTCATCAATAACAGGGACACACTAAAGCACCTCACTTACAGGCTCAGACCCAAACGCCCACTTATCCACTCCATAGATGGCGTTGTCGTCTGAGCACCACCTCACCAGAGGTCAGCAACGGCTGTGTTGTGAGCTGAACAGGACTAGAAACTGGCCCTCGTGGCCAGTACACCTCGTCCTCACCAGGTGTCGTCGTCCATTTGGAGGGGGTTTCGGGAGCTGACCCACAGATGGCGTGGTCGTCACTGCTCCAGGCTCGGACGCTGGATCTGGGTCCGTAACAGCAAGAGCTAAGATTATGCCATTTTTGGATCGAAATGCTGCCAGAATCAATCTAATAAGGAAGGTTTTACAGTTCCTCCTGGCGTATCTAAAAAGATTTCTCCAAACCCGTTATTGAGAGTTTGAATTATTTGATTGTAAATGCCTTTTCGCTCAAGCGTTAGCTTAGGAATGTTTGACTGCACATACGACCATAGATACCCCATGTTGAAATTTTGTTCACGACGCAATTCTACATCGAACAAG
>NC_091185.1:40133307-40183307 GCF_040958095.1 Procambarus clarkii | reverse complement strand
TAAGCCTTCTGCAGCCTCTATGTTTCACCTCACATTTATCCCTTATGTATCCCCCCATGTTTTCACCTTTATTGTATTATCACCTGACCTAATGCGGGTATAAAATCAACTAGTATTGTAAGATCTGTTCACTTGAGAATGAACCATGGAGGTTCGAAACGTCGTGCAAATTATACAAATAAGTGTAATACACTCTATAGTAAATCACTTCTTTTCTTCACCTTAAAAGTACGAAAATGAGTTTTGGAGAACTCCTATTCCAATTAAGCCCTGATGCTAAGAAAATAGTTAGAGGGATAGAAGCCCTAAACCAGAAAATAATAAATACAGAATATGCGGTCATATTCAATGAAACATGTTTGAACGAAAACCTGCTGCCAGTATACACCAATATATATATATATATATATATATATATATATATATATATATATATATATATATATATATATATATATATATATATATATATATATATATATATATATATATATATATATATATATATGTCGTACCTAGTAGCCAGAACGCACTTTTCAGCCTACTATGCAAGGCCTGATTTGCCTAATAAGCCAAGTTTTCATGAATTAATATATTTTCTCTAATTTTTTTCTTATGAAATGATAAAGCTACCCATTTCATTATGTATGAGGTCATTTTTTTTTATTGGAGTTAAAATTAACGTAGATATATGACTGTCGGAAAATCCGACACCATTTAATATATCATACAGAGCTGTGTTGTATAAACAAGTTACCCATAGAAAACGTAACTTGTAGTGGAATTACCGTCTAAAGAAAACGGGATATCATCACCACACACTATTATAATTCACCACCTATTATGGTGGGAATTATTCTTAAATACATTAGTCTTTGGACTTTACCATCATAAAAACATCTTATATAAATTAACTTAATTATCAATATTAAAGTAGAGTAAATGTGACCCTTCTATCACTTTCTGTCATGTGGACAATGTAAGCCAGGCGTCAGTGGGGAAGGAGGGCAGCCATTGTTGTGTCACATCCGAGACGCGTGGAGCAAATTCGGCTCCTATCATATCTGGACAATGTCGGCCAGGCGTCAATAGTATGGAGTGTTAGACGCAGCCATTGTTGAGACTAGACCAGAGGCTCACACGGGAGCAAATTCGGCTCCTGTTTATTTACTTGGACGTAGTGTTATGGAAACCAGAAGTGTACCATTATCAACACGCTGTCTACAAATCAAGTTAAGTGTTCTTTCCGAAACCCATTATCTATCATTAGTGGCCATTAATGTAATTGGTTAGGGTGATCCGGTTAGATCACGAAATCGCCTCAAACTAAAGGTAATTAAGCCAGGTCTTCAATGTTCCATGTACAGTTTTCTCTGATATAGCTTGTCATATATAGAATCTGGCTTTACAGCTAGCGCCCTTTTGACAGGTCAAGGCGAGGAAGCAAGGACTTTGTGCACCAGTTACTGGGTGATGGAAGCTACCTCAAAGAGGATAATTTGGTGTCTACACCCTAGTTATACCTGGTGGACTAACCTGCTGTACTATAAGATAAGGAACCTCTTCACTGTATGTAGTCTATTACTGTAGTTTGATTGGCTGCATATATATTAATTTAATAAACCCCCCTAATGTGTAGAGGATCGATTTGTGAGATTAAGAGATTATTGCAGAAATACAGTCCACTTATCATTATACAAATTGCTATCGAAGTATATAAATTAACGTAAATATAAATTCATATAAATTAAATAAATATAAATCTCACAGGTCGGTTCCCACAATGACCGAACCTAACCAACCCTACCTAACCTAACCTATCCTATCTTTATAGGTTAGGTTAGGTTAGGTAGCAGAAAAAGTTAGGTTAGGTTAGGTAGGTTAGGTAGTCGAAAAAAATTAATTCAAGAAAACTTGGCCTATTAGGCAAATCGGGCCTTGCATAGTAGGCTGAGAAGTGAGTTCTGGCTACTAGGTACGACATATATATATATATATATATATATATGCGAACAAGCCTGAATGGTCCCCAGGACATATGCAACTGAAAACTCACACCCCAGAAGTGACTCGAACCCATACTCCCAGAAGCAACGCAACTGGTATGTACAAGACGCCTTAATCCACTTGACCATCACGACCGGACATAATGAGGTGATAGCCGAGGCTATATGAACCACCCCACCGCCGGCACTCGGATAGTTATCTTGGGCATAGCATTTTACCAAATCACCTCATTCTTTGGGACACACGTGAGGAACACAAATGCGAACAAGCCTGAATGGTCCCCAGGACATATGCAACTGAAAACTCACACCCCAGAAGTGACTCGAACCCATACTCCCAGAAGCAACGCAACTGGTATGTACAAGACGCCTTAATCCACTTGACCATCACGACCGGACATAATGAGGTGATAGCCGAGGCTATATGAACCACCCCACCGCCGGCACTCGGATAGTTATCTTGGGCATAGCATTTTACCAAATCACCTCATTCTTTGGGACACACGTGAGGAACACAAATGCGAACAAGCCTGAATGGTCCCCAGGACATATGCAACTGAAAACTCACACCCCAGAAGTGACTCGAACCCATACACCCAGAAGCAACGCAACTGGTATGTACAAGACGCCTTAATCCACTTGACCATCACGACCGGACATAATGAGGTGATAGCCGAGGCTATATGAACCACCCCACCGCCGGCACTCGGATAGTTATCTTGGGCATAGCATTTTACCAAATCACCTCATTCTTTGGGACACACGTGAGGAACACAAATGCGAACAAGCCTGAATGGTCCCCAGGACATATGCAACTGAAAACTCACACCCCAGAAGTGACTCGAACCCATACTCCCAGAAGCAACGCAACTGGTATGTACAAGACGCCTTAATCCACTTGACCATCACGACCGGACATAATGAGGTGATAGCCGAGGCTATATGAACCACCCCACCGCCGGCACTCGGATAGTTATCTTGGGCATAGCATTTTACCAAATCACCTCATTCTTTGGGACACACGTGAGGAACACAAATGCGAACAAGCCTGAATGGTCCCCAGGACATATGCAACTGAAAACTCACACCCCAGAAGTGACTCGAACCCATACTCCCAGAAGCAACGCAACTGGTATGTACAAGACGCCTTAATCCACTTGACCATCACGACCGGACATAATGAGGTGATAGCCGAGGCTATATGAACCACCCCACCGCCGGCACTCGGATAGTTATCTTGGGCATAGCATTTTACCAAATCACCTCATTCTTTGGGACACACGTGAGGAACACAAATGCGAACAAGCCTGAATGGTCCCCAGGACATATGCAACTGAAAACTCACACCCCAGAAGTGACTCGAACCCATACTCCCAGAAGCAACGCAACTGGTATGTACAAGACGCCTTAATCCACTTGACCATCACGACCGGACATAATGAGGTGATAGCCGAGGCTATATGAACCACCCCACCGCCGGCACTCGGATAGTTATCTTGGGCATAGCATTTTACCAAATCACCTCATTCTTTGGGACACACGTGAGGAACACAAATGCGAACAAGCCTGAATGGTCCCCAGGACATATGCAACTGAAAACTCACACCCCAGAAGTGACTCGAACCCATACTCCCAGAAGCAACGCAACTGGTATGTACAAGACGCCTTAATCCACTTGACCATCACGACCGGACATAATGAGGTGATAGCCGAGGCTATATGAACCACCCCACCGCCGGCACTCGGATAGTTATCTTGGGCATAGCATTTTACCAAATCACCTCATTCTTTGGGACACACGTGAGGAACACAAATGCGAACAAGCCTGAATGGTCCCCAGGACATATGCAACTGAAAACTCACACCCCAGAAGTGACTCGAACCCATACTCCCAGAAGCAACGCAACTGGTATGTACAAGACGCCTTAATCCACTTGACCATCACGACCGGACATAATGAGGTGATAGCCGAGGCTATATGAACCACCCCACCGCCGGCACTCGGATAGTTATCTTGGGCATAGCATTTTACCAAATCACCTCATTCTTTGGGACACACGTGAGGAACACAAATGCGAACAAGCCTGAATGGTCCCCAGGACATATGCAACTGAAAACTCACACCCCAGAAGTGACTCGAACCCATACTCCCAGAAGCAACGCAACTGGTATGTACAAGACGCCTTAATCCACTTGACCATCACGACCGGACATAATGAGGTGATAGCCGAGGCTATATGAACCACCCCACCGCCGGCACTCGGATAGTTATCTTGGGCATAGCATTTTACCAAATCACCTCATTCTTTGGGACACACGTGAGGAACACAAATGCGAACAAGCCTGAATGGTCCCCAGGACATATGCAACTGAAAACTCACACCCCAGAAGTGACTCGAACCCATACTCCCAGAAGCAACGCAACTGGTATGTACAAGACGCCTTAATCCACTTGACCATCACGACCGGACATAATGAGGTGATAGCCGAGGCTATATGAACCACCCCACCGCCGGCACTCGGATAGTTATCTTGGGCATAGCATTTTACCAAATCACCTCATTCTTTGGGACACACGTGAGGAACACAAATGCGAACAAGCCTGAATGGTCCCCAGGACATATGCAACTGAAAACTCACACCCCAGAAGTGACTCGAACCCATACTCCCAGAAGCAACGCAACTGGTATGTACAAGACGCCTTAATCCACTTGACCATCACGACCGGACATAATGAGGTGATAGCCGAGGCTATATGAACCACCCCACCACCGGCACTCGGATAGTTATCTTGGGCATAGCATTTTACCAAATCACCTCATTCTTTGGGACACACGTCCTAGGGATGACAACTGGTATGTCTTGTACATACCAGTTGCGTTGCTTCTGGGAGTATGGGTTCGAGTCACTTCTGGGGTGTGAGTTTTCAGTTGCATATGTCCTGGGGACCATTCAGGCTTGTTCGCATTTGTGTTCCTCACGTGTGTCCCAAAGAATGAGGTGATTTGGTAAAATGCTATGCCCAAGATAACTATCCGAGTGCCGGCGGTGGGGTGGTTCATATAGCCTCGGCTATCACCTCATTATGTCCGGTCGTGATGGTCAAGTGGATTAAGGCGTCTTGTACATACCAGTTGCGTTGCTTCTGGGAGTATGGGTTCGAGTCACTTCTGGGGTGTGAGTTTTCAGTTGCATATGTCCTGGGGACCATTCAGGCTTGTTCGCATTTGTGTTCCTCACGTGTGTCCCAAAGAATGAGGTGATTTGGTAAAATGCTATGCCCAAGATAACTATCCGAGTGCCGGCGGTGGGGTGGTTCATATAGCCTCGGCTATCACCTCATTATGTCCGGTCGTGATGGTCAAGTGGATTAAGGCGTCTTGTACATACCAGTTGTGTTGCTTCTGGGAGTATGGGTTCGAGTCACTTCTGGGGTGTGAGTTTTCAGTTGCATATGTCCTGGGGACCATTCAGGCTTGTTCGCATTTGTGTTCCTCACGTGTGTCCCAAAGAATGAGGTGATTTGGTAAAATGCTATGCCCAAGATAACTATCCGAGTGCCGGCGGTGGGGTGGTTCATATAGCCTCGGCTATCACCTCATTATGTCCGGTCGTGATGGTCAAGTGGATTAAGGCGTCTTGTACATACCAGTTGCGTTGCTTCTGGGAGTATGGGTTCGAGTCACTTCTGGGGTGTGAGTTTTCAGTTGCATATGTCCTGGGGACCATTCAGGCTTGTTCGCATTTGTGTTCCTCACGTGTGTCCCAAAGAATGAGGTGATTTGGTAAAATGCTATGCCCAAGATAACTATCCGAGTGCCGGCGGTGGGGTGGTTCATATAGCCTCGGCTATCACCTCATTATGTCCGGTCGTGATGGTCAAGTGGATTAAGGCGTCTTGTACATACCAGTTGCGTTGCTTCTGGGAGTATGGGTTCGAGTCACTTCTGGGGTGTGAGTTTTCAGTTGCATATGTCCTGGGGACCATTCAGGCCTTGTTCGCATTTGTGTTCCTCACGTGTGTCCCAAAGAATGAGGTGATTTGGTAAAATGCTATGCCCAAGATAACTATCCGAGTGCCGGCGGTGGGGTGGTTCATATAGCCTCGGCTATCACCTCATTATGTCCGGTCGTGATGGTCAAGTGGATTAAGGCGTCTTGTACATACCAGTTGCGTTGCTTCTGGGAGTATGGGTTCGAGTCACTTCTGGGGTGTGAGTTTTCAGTTGCATATGTCCTGGGGACCATTCAGGCTTGTTCGCATTTGTGTTCCTCACGTGTGTCCCAAAGAATGAGGTGATTTGGTAAAATGCTATGCCCAAGATAACTATCCGAGTGCCGGCGGTGGGGTGGTTCATATAGCCTCGGCTATCACCTCATTATGTCCGGTCGTGATGGTCAAGTGGATTAAGGCGTCTTGTACATACCAGTTGCGTTGCTTCTGGGAGTATGGGATCGAGTCACTTCTGGGGTGTGAGTTTTCAGTTGCATATGTCCTGGGGACCATTCAGGCTTGTTCGCATTTGTGTTCCTCACGTGTGTCCCAAAGAATGAGGTGATTTGGTAAAATGCTATGCCCAAGATAACTATCCGAGTGCCGGCGGTGGGGTGGTTCATATAGCCTCGGCTATCACCTCATTATGTCCGGTCGTGATGGTCAAGTGGATTAAGGCGTCTTGTACATACCAGTTGCGTTGCTTCTGGGAGTATGGGTTCGAGTCACTTCTGGGGTGTGAGTTTTCAGTTGCATATGTCCTGGGGACCATTCAGGCTTGTTCGCATTTGTGTTCCTCACGTGTGTCCCAAAGAATGAGGTGATTTGGTAAAATGCTATGCCCAAGATAACTATCCGAGTGCCGGCGGTGGGGTGGTTCATATAGCCTCGGCTATCACCTCATTATGTCCGGTCGTGATGGTCAAGTGGATTAAGGCGTCTTGTACATACCAGTTGCGTTGCTTCTGGGAGTATGGGTTCGAGTCACTTCTGGGGTGTGAGTTTTCAGTTGCATATGTCCTGGGGACCATTCAGGCTTGTTCGCATTTGTGTTCCTCACGTGTGTCCCAAAGAATGAGGTGATTTGGTAAAATGCTATGCCCAAGATAACTATCCGAGTGCCGGCGGTGGGGTGGTTCATATAGCCTCGGCTATCACCTCATTATGTCCGGTCGTGATGGTCAAGTGGATTAAGGCGTCTTGTACATACCAGTTGCGTTGCTTCTGGGAGTATGGGTTCGAGTCACTTCTGGGGTGTGAGTTTTCAGTTGCATATGTCCTGGGGACCATTCAGGCTTGTTCGCATTTGTGTTCCTCACGTGTGTCCCAAAGAATGAGGTGATTTGGTAAAATGCTATGCCCAAGATAACTATCCGAGTGCCGGCGGTGGGGTGGTTCATATAGCCTCGGCTATCACCTCATTATGTCCGGTCGTGATGGTCAAGTGGATTAAGGCGTCTTGTACATACCAGTTGCGTTGCTTCTGGGAGTATGGGTTCGAGTCACTTCTGGGGTGTGAGTTTTCAGTTGCATATGTCCTGGGGACCATTCAGGCTTGTTCGCATTTGTGTTCCTCACGTGTGTCCCAAAGAATGAGGTGATTTGGTAAAATGCTATGCCCAAGATAACTATCCGAGTGCCGGCGGTGGGGTGGTTCATATAGCCTCGGCTATCACCTCATTATGTCCGGTCGTGATGGTCAAGTGGATTAAGGCGTCTTGTACATACCAGTTGCGTTGCTTCTGGGAGTATGGGTTCGAGTCACTTCTGGGGTGTGAGTTTTCAGTTGCATATGTCCTGGGGACCATTCAGGCTTGTTCGCATTTGTGTTCCTCACGTGTGTCCCAAAGAATGAGGTGATTTGGTAAAATGCTATGCCCAAGATAACTATCCGAGTGCCGGCGGTGGGGTGGTTCATATAGCCTCGGCTATCACCTCATTATGTCCGGTCGTGATGGTCAAGTGGATTAAGGCGTCTTGTACATACCAGTTGCGTTGCTTCTGGGAGTATGGGTTCGAGTCACTTCTGGGGTGTGAGTTTTCAGTTGCATATGTCCTGGAGACCATTCAGGCTTGTTCGCATTTGTGTTCCTCACGTGTGTCCCAAAGAATGAGGTGATTTGGTAAAATGCTATGCCCAAGATAACTATCCGAGTGCCGGCGGTGGGGTGGTTCATATAGCCTCGGTTATCACCTCATTATGTCCGGTCGTGATGGTCAAGTGGATTAAGGCGTCTTGTACATACCAGTTGCGTTGCTTCTGGGAGTATGGGTTCGAGTCACTTCTGGGGTGTGAGTTTTCAGTTGCATATGTCCTGGGGACCATTCAGGCTTGTTCGCATTTGTGTTCCTCACGTGTGTCCCAAAGAATGAGGTGATTTGGTAAAATGCTATGCCCAAGATAACTATCCGAGTGCCGGCGGTGGGGTGGTTCATATAGCCTCGGCTATCACCTCATTATGTCCGGTCGTGATGGTCAAGTGGATTAAGGCGTCTTGTACATACCAGTTGCGTTGCTTCTGGGAGTATGGGTTCGAGTCACTTCTGGGGTGTGAGTTTTCAGTTGCATATGTCCTGGGGACCATTCAGGCCTTGTTCGCATTTGTGTTCCTCACGTGTGTCCCAAAGAATGAGGTGATTTGGTAAAATGCTATGCCCAAGATAACTATCCGAGTGCCGGCGGTGGGGTGGTTCATATAGCCTCGGCTATCACCTCATTATGTCCGGTCGTGATGGTCAAGTGGATTAAGGCGTCTTGTACATACCAGTTGCGTTGCTTCTGGGAGTATGGGTTCGAGTCACTTCTGGGGTGTGAGTTTTCAGTTGCATATGTCCTGGGGACCATTCAGGCTTGTTCGCATTTGTGTTCCTCACGTGTGTCCCAAAGAATGAGGTGATTTGGTAAAATGCTATGCCCAAGATAACTATCCGAGTGCCGGCGGTGGGGTGGTTCATATAGCCTCGGCTATCACCTCATTATGTCCGGTCGTGATGGTCAAGTGGATTAAGGCGTCTTGTACATACCAGTTGCGTTGCTTCTGGGAGTATGGGTTCGAGTCACTTCTGGGGTGTGAGTTTTCAGTTGCATATGTCCTGGGGACCATTCAGGCTTGTTCGCATTTGTGTTCCTCACGTGTGTCCCAAAGAATGAGGTGATTTGGTAAAATGCTATGCCCAAGATAACTATCCGAGTGCCGGCGGTGGGGTGGTTCATATAGCCTCGGCTATCACCTCATTATGTCCGGTCGTGATGGTCAAGTGGATTAAGGCGTCTTGTACATACCAGTTGCGTTGCTTCTGGGAGTATGGGTTCGAGTCACTTCTGGGGTGTGAATTTTCAGTTGCATATGTCCTGGGGACCATTCAGGCTTGTTCGCATTTGTGTTCCTCACGTGTGTCCCAAAGAATGAGGTGATTTGGTAAAATGCTATGCCCAAGATAACTATCCGAGTGCCGGCGGTGGGGTGGTTCATATAGCCTCGGCTATCACCTCATTATGTCCGGTCGTGATGGTCAAGTGGATTAAGGCGTCTTGTACATACCAGTTGCGTTGCTTCTGGGAGTATGGGTTCGAGTCACTTCTGGGGTGTGAGTTTTCAGTTGCATATGTCCTGGGGACCATTCAGGCTTGTTCGCATTTGTGTTCCTCACGTGTGTCCCAAAGAATGAGGTGATTTGGTAAAATGCTATGCCCAAGATAACTATCCGAGTGCCGGCGGTGGGGTGGTTCATATAGCCTCGGCTATCACCTCATTATGTCCGGTCGTGATGGTCAAGTGGATTAAGGCGTCTTGTACATACCAGTTGCGTTGCTTCTGGGAGTATGGGTTCGAGTCACTTCTGGGGTGTGAGTTTTCAGTTGCATATGTCCTGGGGACCATTCAGGCTTGTTCGCATTTGTGTTCCTCACGTGTGTCCCAAAGAATGAGGTGATTTGGTAAAATGCTATGCCCAAGATAACTATCCGAGTGCCGGCGGTGGGGTGGTTCATATAGCCTCGGCTATCACCTCATTATGTCCGGTCGTGATGGTCAAGTGGATTAAGGCGTCTTGTACATACCAGTTGCGTTGCTTCTGGGAGTATGGGTTCGAGTCACTTCTGGGGTGTGAGTTTTCAGTTGCATATGTCCTGGGGACCATTCAGGCTTGTTCGCATTTGTGTTCCTCACGTGTGTCCCAAAGAATGAGGTGATTTGGTAAAATGCTATGCCCAAGATAACTATCCGAGTGCCGGCGGTGGGGTGGTTCATATAGCCTCGGCTATCACCTCATTATGTCCGGTCGTGATGGTCAAGTGGATTAAGGCGTCTTGTACATACCAGTTGCGTTGCTTCTGGGAGTATGGGTTCGAGTCACTTCTGGGGTGTGAGTTTTCAGTTGCATATGTCCTGGGGACCATTCAGGCTTGTTCGCATTTGTGTTCCTCACGTGTGTCCCAAAGAATGAGGTGATTTGGTAAAATGCTATGCCCAAGATAACTATCCGAGTGCCGGCGGTGGGGTGGTTCATATAGCCTCGGCTATCACCTCATTATGTCCGGTCGTGATGGTCAAGTGGATTAAGGCGTCTTGTACATACCAGTTGCGTTGCTTCTGGGAGTATGGGTTCGAGTCACTTCTGGGGTGTGAGTTTTCAGTTGCATATGTCCTGGAGACCATTCAGGCTTGTTCGCATTTGTGTTCCTCACGTTTGTCCCAAAGAATGAGGTGATTTGGTAAAATGCTATGCCCAAGATAACTATCCGAGTGCCGGCGGTGGGGTGGTTCATATAGCCTCGGTTATCACCTCATTATGTCCGGTCGTGATGGTCAAGTGGATTAAGGCGTCTTGTACATACCAGTTGCGTTGCTTCTGGGAGTATGGGTTCGAGTCACTTCTGGGGTGTGAGTTTTCAGTTGCATATGTCCTGGGGACCATTCAGGCTTGTTCGCATTTGTGTTCCTCACGTGTGTCCCAAAGAATGAGGTGATTTGGTAAAATGCTATGCCCAAGATAACTATCCGAGTGCCGGCGGTGGGGTGGTTCATATAGCCTCGGCTATCACCTCATTATGTCCGGTCGTGATGGTCAAGTGGATTAAGGCGTCTTGTACATACCAGTTGCGTTGCTTCTGGGAGTATGGGTTCGAGTCACTTCTGGGGTGTGAGTTTTCAGTTATATATATATATATATATATATATATATATATATATATATATATATATATATATATATATATATATATTGGTGTATACTGGCAGCAGGTTTTCTTTCAAACATGTTTATCATGTTATTAGTACATCAAACATGATGTACTAATAACAAAAACAGGAACCTCTTTAAGCACCAACGTATATACCAAGCCCACCAACATAGGATTATGCCTGAACGGTAGAAGTGAGTGCCCCCAAAGATACAAAGCCAGTGTTCTCAATGCTTATATTCGTCGAGCGCTTACCCACTGCTCTGAATGGAGCAACGTGAGTAGAGAGTTTGAAAGAGTAACTCAGGTATTGGTGAACAACGGATATAGCAACGCGGAAATAAACGCTGCTATAAGAAGACACTTGGACCGTTGGTATAATTCAGAACCTAGAACAGAAACCACAACACCCCCAATAAAATTATATTACAAATCAACCATGCACAGTGAACATATAAAAGAGGAAAGAATAATGAAAGAAATAATCCGTAAAGGAGTAAAAAGCACTACTCCTAACCAAAACATAAACCTGATAATATTCTACAAAACCAAGAAGACTTCCGAACTCCTTATCAAAAACAGCCCGAAGCCGACGGAGAACCCTCTACAGCAGTCAAGCGTTGTATACATGTACACTTGCCCCCACGAAGGATGTAACCTTCAATGTAAGTACATAGGTATGACGTCGACCAAGCTGACGAGGCGTTTGACATGCAATCTTCAATCTGGTGCCCCTAGGAATCACATGAGACAAGCCCATGACATTACTCTAACAAGAGAAATGTTGAACAAGAATACTTGCATAATAGACAAAACCCAAGATTCAAGAAGATTACAAATTCTTGAGGCAATTCACATAAGAATAGAGCGACCTACCATGAACACCCAAATCACGGAACTATTTACTCTACCCACCATGAGAGTAAGGACAAGACAAGAACATATCGATGCCAACACAGAAGACAATGTCCAACATAACAGGCCAATTACACTGGATTAATCTTTGTGTTTAGATAGGAGATGCCTCGTATGGGCCAATAAGCCTTCTGCAGCCCCTATGTTTATCCCTTATGTATCCCCCCATGTTTTTCACCTTCATTGTATTATCACTTGACCTAATGCGGGTATAAAATCAACTAGTATTGTAAGATCTGTTCACTTGAGAATGAACCATGGAGGTTCGAAACGTCGTGCAAATTATACAAATAAGTGTAATACACTCTATAGTAAATCACTTCTTTTCTTCACCTTAAAAGTACGAAAATGAGTTTTGGAGAACTCCTATTTCCAATTAAGCCCTGATGCTAAGAAAATAGTTAGAGGGATAGAAGCCCTAAACCAGAAAATAATAAATACAGAATATGCGGTCATATTCAATGAAACATATATATATATATATATATATATATATATATATATATATATATATATATATATATATATATATATATATATATATATATATATATATATATATATATATCAATATCCAAAATTCATTTTTATTTCTAGTAGACTAGAAATAAAAATGAATTTTGGAGAATTGATTTTTGATTTACCTCCAACAGTGAAAAGAAATGTACGAAAGATTGAGAAAATTCGTGTTAGAATTATTAATCTTACTTTTTCGGTCATATTTAATAATATATGTCTACAGGAAAGACTGCTACCAAAATATATATATATATATATATATATATATATATATATATATATATATATATATATATATATATATATATATATATATATATATATATATATATATATATATATATATATATATGTCGTACCTAGTAGCCAGAACGCACTTCTCAGCCTACTATGCAAGGCCCGATTTGCCTAATAAGCCAAGTTTTCATGAATTAATTGTTTTTCGACTACCTAACCTACTTAACCTAACTTTTTCGACTACCTAACCAAACCTAACCTATAAAGATAGGTTAGGTTAGGTTAGGTAGGGTTGGTTAGGTTCGGTCATATATCTACGTTAATTTTAACTCCAATAAAAAAAAATTGACCTCATACATAATGAAATGGGTTGCTTTATCATTTCATAAGAAAAAAATTGGAGAAAATATATTAATTCATAAAAACTTGGCTTATTAGGCAAATCGGGCCATGCATAATAGGCCAAAAAGTGCGTTCTGGCTACTAAGTACGACATATATATATATATATATATATATATATATATATATATATATATATATATATATATATATATATATATATATATATATATATATATATATATATATATATATATATATATATATGTTTCATTGAATATGACCGCATATTCTGTATTTATTATTTTCTGGTTTAGGGCTTCTATCACTCTAACTATTTTCTTAGCATCAGGGCTTAATTGAAATAGGAGTTCTCCAAAACTCATTTTCGTACTTTTAAGGTGAAGAAAAGAAGTGATTTACTATAGAGTGTATTACACTTATTTGTATAATTTGCACGACGTTTCGAACCTCCATGGTTCATTCTCAAGTGAACAGATCTTACAATACTAGTTATATTTATACCCGCATTAGGTCAGGTGATAATACAATGAAGGTGAAAACATAGGGGGATACATAAGGGATAAATGTGAGGTGAAACAGAGGCTGCAGAAAGCTTATTGGCCCATACGAGGCATCTCCTATCTAAACACGAAGATTAATCCAGTGTAATTGGCCTGTTATGTTGGACATTGTCTTCTGTGTTGGCATCGATATGTTCTTGTCTTGTCCTTACTCTCATGGTGGGTAGAGTAAATTTACTCTACCCACCATGAGAGTAAGGACAAGACAAGAACATATCGATGCCAACACAGAAGACAATGTCCAACATAACAGGCCAATTACACTGGATTAATCTTTGTGTTTAGAGAGGAGATGCCTCGTATGGGCCAATAAGCCTTCTGCAGCCTCTATGTTTCACCTCACATTTATCCCTTATGTATCCCCCCATGTTTTCACCTTCATTGTATTATCACCTGACCTAATGCGGGTATAAATATAACTAGTATTGTAAGATCTGTTCACTTGAGAATGAACCATGGAGGTTCGAAACGTCGTGCAAATTATACAAATAAGTGTAATACACTCTATAGTAAATCACTTCTTTTCTTCACCTTAAAAGTACGAAAATGAGTTTTGGAGAACTCCTATTTCAATTAAGCCCTGATGCTAAGAAAATAGTTAGAGGGATAGAAGCCCTAAACCAGAAAATAATAAATACAGAATATTCGGTCATATTCAATGAAACATGTTTGAAAGAAAACCTGCTGCCAGTATACACCAATATATATATATATATATATATATATATATATATATATATATATATATATATATATATATATATATATATATATATATATATATATATATATATATATATATATATATATATATATATATATACATATATAAATATTGTCATACATATTGACAAACATATTGTCTTGTTTAGACGTTACTGCAATATTGATGAACTGTGTCGACTCACAACCTAGGAATTCAAGTTTAGTTTCTTACTCCTAATGCATCCGTTTGCCCTGGGGATGTCAGTTGATGACCTGACGACGATCGTAATAAGCCTTATTTCAGACTTCCTGAAATAAAAGTTTATTTAGCAATATGTTTTAAGAATTAACGAAGAAACCAACTGCGATTATCATGAGATTGTATTCCGTGATTGTATCTCCTTACTGTATCACATAATCACATCCTATGATTGTCACCCATTATTGTATCCCATAAATATATCCCATGACTGTATCAAATGAGTAAGACCAAAATTGTCAAATTCATATTAATAATAAAATCACAATGCAATTGTATTTTTTAAATGAAGTTAAAAACATTTTGTTAACATCCACATCTTTTTAAATTTTAATGTCAATTTAAATGGTAAAAATATGCCTAAATCTTATTTTTTTTCAAAAAATCACTGATTTCAATAAGATTTTTTATATTTTTTTTACCTAAAAATCACCGATTTTAATAATATTTTATATATTTTTTTACCGAAAAATCGCCGATTTTAGAAAGATTTCATATATTTTTGACCTAAAAATCACCAATTTTAGTGAGAATTTTTATATATTTTAAACTATAGATCACCGACTTTAATAAGATTTTATACATATTCGACCTCCCCCCCTCCATATACCGAGTTTTCTTGAGCCAAGAGTTAATTGGCTGGTTAAAGAAACACTGTTGCTTTAAGTAACAATTTATTACATGATAAATGTACAGAAGGTAGACATATGAAGAGTACTGACTCAGGAGGCCAGCCGAAGTTCACTCCAATACATAGAATACATTACACTTATCATTGTATATATAAGTATGCACCAGTATGTATTGGATGTGTGAGTATACAACAGCATACAACAGTATACAACAGTATATTACATTATCTGTATTAATTCCCTTCAAGACTAAGCCCTTCACACACAAACAATCAGAAACGACCACATTGAAGTAACCTAACGACTCTGGTTATCAAAACAAGCACTCACGTATGTACTCAAAATATGTTTTAGCGATATGTACTTTCCACGTCAAGGGTCATCACCTCTTACGAAACATCTACATCTTTCGACTAGCAAGAGTGTCTTGTTTACGTGTCTTAAACAAGTTCTTAGAGCCCCGAGCCTCTACGGGGGTTTGTTTATACTTATAATAACCTCAGATTGAGAAGTGTTGACCCCCTAAGTCGATATCATTTATAACAGATGTAGTGATTTTGTAGTGGATATGTAGAGTATTGATGACTCCTTTGCCCCTGGAAGATTAGTGTCTATTATTGACCTGATAATGGTCAATGGTCCCTACTGTAACGAGTGGATAGTGACCACTGTAGTTCAGGGAAGGTCAATACCTTTGGTCAACCAGGGATTGGTGACCATGGGGGTGTGAGGGAGGGGTCATAACAACATGTCATCTGGCGAATAGTGTACAGAATCGTTGCCCCAGATTATCCCGAGGATTGGTGACCCCTACGGGACAGGAGAGGTCAATACTGTCCAGCATTATAAGGGTGAGGTTGTGAGGGGTTTTACAACACGTCAGCAGGAGATTGTTGACCCCTATGGGTCAGAAAAGATCAATACTGCCTAGCACTGTAAGGGTGAGGTTGTGAGGGGTTATTACAACAGGTCAGCAGGGGATTGTCGACCCCCTACGTGTCAGGAGAGGTCAATACTGCCTAGCACTGTAAGGGTGAGGTTGTGAGGGGTTATTACAACAGGTCAGCAGGGGATTGTTGACCCCCTACGTGTCAGGAGAGGTCAATACTACCCAGCACTGTAAGGGTGAGGTTGTGAGGGGTTATTACAACACGTCAGTAGGAGATTGATGACCGCTGTGGGTAAGAAGGGCTCGACTGAGAACTGCTTCCATACTTGCGGTCCGGCCTTTGAGGAGCCAAGCCGCAGACGCAGCCGCCCACACGCTGCAGGCTAGGCCTAGAGCCAGCAGCGGCAGGTGCAGGAGCAGCAGGATATTGGCAAGGATGGCTATGAGCGGCAGGATAGGCGCGGTTGTGGTGGCGGTTGTGAGCGGCGGGTGGCGCGGTTGTAGCCACAACCCCACACAACAAACAGCACACCCACAGACGCAGAGCCCCACGCCCGCCCACGCCCACAGACCTATATCCAGCTCCCTAGAGCCTCGAAACACGCCCACGCCCGCGACGCAGTTGACTATGAAGGTGGCCAATAGAAACCTTGCGGTCCGCCAGGACGCCCACGTGGGCGGCGTGGGCGGTTCTGTGATAGCTGAGGCCCAGGACCCGGCCGCCCACTCTACGGTCACGTGACGGGGCTCAATATCGTCGCATGCGGCGAGGCTGCTACTGCGGGAGAGTGTTGTAGGCGGCGTGTCGCACGCCGCATTGGGAGAATCTGGCCGATACCTGCGGGCCAAGACTGCCGCAGCCCCCGCCACGCCCGCACCAACGCTCCCCGCACCTGCGGCCCGCAGAAGAACCCACGACGAGCAAATTGCGGCAATAACCGCAGCTGCGGCGCCGCAAAAGAGTGCAGCCAGCCAGGGCGTCCTTGTGTGTCGCGAGACGTGGCCAAGACACCTGGGGGCCAGCCCGTCGCTGGCCAGCCTGTGGGCCAGGCGGGAACCGGTCAAAAGCCCACCCAAAATCCCCGCCCACAGCCCCACCACGGCGCCTACGCCCACCACCGCCCGCATGCCCAGCAGAGACGCCCCTGGAAACAGCTGAAGGAGTGGCGCGGTGGAGGAGAGGCTGGAGGATGCCAGAGTGACAGCAACAGCCGCTGGGAACAGCACCAGAAGCGCCGCTACGCCCACGCCCACGCCCACACAGGTGTGGGAGTACCGCTCACACTCGCCACCCAGCAGGCCGGCGTGGTGGGCACCGCCCATGCTTGCGCTAAACATAGCAGCACCGCCCATAACCTGTAAGGGAAACACTCCGTTATTCCGCTAAACATAGCAGCCCCGCCCATCACCTTTAAGGAAAACACTCTGTTATTCCGCTAAACATAGCAGCGCCGCATATAACCTGTAAGGAAAACACTCTGTTATTCCGCTAAACATAGCAGCGCTGCATATAACCTATAAGGAAAACATTCTGTTATTCCACTAAACATAGCAATGCGCACATAACTTGTAAGGAAAACACTCTGTTATTCCGCTAAACACAGCAGTGCCTGCCATAACCTGTAAAGGAAACACTCTGTTATTCCGCTAAACATAGCAGCGCCTGCCATAACCTGTAAAGGAAACACTCTGTTATTCCGCTAAACATAGCAGCGCCGGCCATAACCTGTAAGGGAAACACTCTGTTATTCCGCTCAACAAAGCGGCGCCGCCCATAACCTGTAAGAGAAACACTCTGTTATTCCGCTAAACATAGCAGCACTGCCCATAACCGGTAAAGGAAACACTCTGTTATTCCAATCTATCTGGCCTGGTTGGTAGAGCGGCTTGGATATCGTAGGGTTGAGGTTCTATCCCATCTATCCATGGTTCAATCGAGGGACTATCCATGCTGTGGACAAGATCTTATAGCCTAGCCCCTATCCTGCCCATATACACCAGCTCCTATTCTTCCCTCATTCTCCAGTTCCTATCCTACTCTTATGTTAATACTCAAATTGTATGACGGTTGAAACATAACCAATCACAGGCGAGTAGGCCTCTGACGTCATGCCAGACAGTGGCACCAGCCATGCTTCCAGCAGGCCTCAGTATTCTCACAGACCCAGAGCAGGTTGGACCTCGGCTGGCCAGTTATACACCTTATTGCCTCACTCAATAAAACTACTGAAGTGTCTACTGTGTATAACTACAACCAACAAACATCCAAGAAGGCAACAAATACTAGGTAGCAGCGGTGTGATTCAGAATTAATTTTCTGAGCTACGAAATCTCAAGTGCCCACATCACGTGTGTCCAGCGCCTCCTGCTATCCACGCATCGATATCCAATGATATTGTATCAGTCCGGGGTCCTACCATCAACCACTACTTGAGGTCAACGTCTCAGAAGTAAGGCCAATATTTTCCTGTGCGAACGCTAATTCATCAGTGAGGAGAAAGGAAGATTCCCGCACCAGCCATTTTGAATCTCGCACCACCTGGGAACCTTCACCACCCACCCACCACCACCGCCACCCAAGCCGACAGCATCAAGCTTTGTGAGTGTTATAGCTACTGAAATCGTGGTCAGTCATTGTCGCAAGTATCAACTGACCATCGTATGTGTTGTACTGTTATTTGAGAATAATTGATGGACTGCAATTGTAAGACTAAGTGTCGCCACCAACGTACACACACATTGCCTTGTCGCCTCCTCTCACCATCGCTGCAGCCCTCTGCTACACCATTCTACAGTGAACTTCTGTCTACACGCTTCTATAGCAACTGGCCTTCACTCGCCAATAGACGATATAATTATTGTCACGCCCTCAACAGCACACACATTCCTAGTGTGGGGTCCCTCGAGCTTCGCACCACTGCCGTTAGGAGTGTTGCCTGTCGCCTCAGATGTAAACAAACCCTCGCATGTGCCTCTTCAGATCTTCACGACGTTCCTCCTATTTTGACTACTGGTGATTTTCATGAATTGCACCCCTGAGATAAGTAATTGACAGTTGAGAACAATGTGCCAAGTTCTAAAAAGTGATTTACATAATAATATCCATAATATCCTGTGAATTAACCATTCAATGACTTGTTAAATATCGGAGCTGGTTCAGTACTCCATTTCCACAGTTTCCCTGAGTGATTTCAATATTTCCTGCATTTCAGTGATTCCATTATTCATTAATTGTGTTACTAGTGTTATTAGTGAATTCAAAGGTGAGAGAAGTAAGAAATAATTGTTTCTAGCAGTTTATTTTGCACAACAGAAATTTGTTTTTGAGATTTCCACAGACAATAGAACATAGATTTTTTTTTTTTTTATTTCTCCAGACCTAACTTTGAAATTTATCCTTTCAGCATTTTATTTTAAACTTTTACCATAGCATGTTACACATGTGCCTGTGTCCTAATTTGTTTTTGCTAAATCCATTTTTCTTCCATTGCCACTTGTTGTGTTGAATCATTTTAATGAAATTTTGCAATTGCACTTTCCAGTTTTTATTCTAAATTGCTGTGCTTAGCCTGGTTTAGTTAATTTACATGCTTCTTATTCCAGCCATATTCATACCAGATTGCTAATTTAGTTCATAATTTTGCTTGTTCTTAATTATTTGTTGCGTAGTACAATTTAATAATTTTAATTCTGCCATTTCCTTACCTTAGCCAAGTTAGATATATTTTTTTTGAGTGTTTTAATTTTTTTGTGTACTCTTTTCTTTATGCCTAGTGTACTTAATTATAATTTGCGATCAACTGCCACTTCCTCGGTAGTGACAATGCCTACCACTGTTGAAACCCCTTCAGACTCAACTGGAACAGTTGCTCGTCCCAATGTCCAGAGATCAGCTCAGGAAATGGCTATCCCACCTTTTGCTGGTAAATCCCGCTTATTAGAGTCATGGTTTAGTAAGGTTGAAGCGAAAACAATCACACGTTTTTCTGAGCCTACTGATGCCGAATACTTGGCAATTGCAAGGTCAGCTGTGGACACAACCAAAGGTGATGCATGTTTTGTTGTTGATGAGAAAGCCATTGTTAGCCTCCAGTCTTGGTCTGAATTTAAGGATTTCTTTCGCTGGCGCTTTGTTAACTAAGGAGACCTAGACCCGTATAGGTTAGTCAAGAAAATTGCCAATGCCACCATGCAGCCTGGTGAATCTTTTAATGTGGTTACTAGCCGTCTTGATCAATATCTGTATGCCTTAGTGTCTCCTATGATTAGTTAGTCTTGGGTAGATAAAGACAATAATCTGTCCCCTGAGGCTATGGCCAAAATGATAGCATTTCGAACTTTAATGCACTTTGCCCCATAGCATACTAAACCGATCATTGAACAACAAAATTTTGGAGTTAAACATGAAATTGGTGAAGTGTTTGAGGCTATTAACAATGCCGCCGGTAAACTAGCTCCGCGAAGTGCTGAACTGTTGCCATCCTCTGATACTGTAAATGTAGTAACAAGCTCTCAGCATCCTCCCACAAACTCTCAAAACTCTTGGTCGCAGAACCGTACCCATGGTCGTAGCCCCCAGTCAAATTCGCCTCCTCATAAGTTGCCGAGACGCCATAGTCCACAACCATCCACTCCCTCATGTTGGCATTGTGGTAAGAGTAACCACCTCGCAAGGGACTGTTGGTCCGCCCCTAGATCATCACCTAGACAATTCTCTCGGTCCCCTCGTCAATCTAATCATTCTAGGCTCCCATATTGCAAGTACCATAAACAAGTTAGTCACCACACTGTGGATTGTAGAGCTAGGCAAAGGACATCCCCACCTTGTAACTCCCACGGTCAGTCTTGGCGAGGCGCACAGCATCCAAGACATTATCAGAACTCACGTAATTACAATTCCCATCCCAGTTATAATGCAACTTCGAATTATAATACTTGGTCAAAGAATGCTGGAGTTCAGAATGTTCACTCCATGTCGTCGGGAAACCCCCAAGGCTATCCGCTAACCAATTCCAGCTAGCCAATCCTAGTGCCCTCCCTGTGTATTCATTAGCTACCCAAAATAGATTTGGATATTTGACAGAGGATGACACTGACTCTAGCCCAGTTGTAGATGTTGACGGAACCACAGTGAATTTGACCCAGACGAGACGCAGATATCCTAGACAACATAAGTCATAAGTAGTAACTTGTCCAGTCTCAGGTGATGGTCCCCTTGTCTCAGCCATTGTACATGGTAGAGTTTTAAAAGTTTTCTTGACTCAGGTGCAAAAATTAATATTGTCAAGCCCTCAGCTTTTAGAGACATTGCAAGTAAGCACCTTACTACAGTAAAACGGTCACCCATACCTTTCCTAAGTGGTGTTTCAGGAAATAAAGTAAAAGTTCAGGGTGAAATTGACCTCCCACTCAAGTTAGATGACGTCACATTGTCTATAACATGTTTAGTTGTTGAGAATATCCATTTTCCTGGAGACATTCTCCTAGATCTGTACACCATGATTGATGAGAATATCACATTGTTTCCCCATCGTTGGAACATTAGTACCAAAGACCACGTCAAACCCTTGTGTAGCATGTATCGACAGGGTCGTGAGTTCAACCTTCAATCAGACTACGTTAATTTTATTGACACCCGCCTTGCTAGCTGTAGGTTTGTCAGATCATTGTCGTGGTAGCATACCCGAGAAAACAGGCACTCGATTGAAGCATCGTAGTTGTGCAGTTGTTAAGGAGAATGAGTATCGGGACTTTATGGAAGGGGACGCCCTAACGGATTCTCGTTGTCTCGCTCGCCTAGCAGCTTCCATCTCTGAAGTCAGTGGTTCCACGGCTACTGACACTGTGCTGCACTCTAATTCTCTCACCAGAATAAGAGTTAAGGTTCTGGGAGTGCCTGAGTTGTCGGATGTGATTGTGGAAAGTGGAACATGTAAAGTGAATGGTACGTTTGTTGAACCCTCCTGGCACACAGTGCAGGATGGTACTGTTACATTGTATATTGCAAACACTAGTAATGCTGACATCCATCTCCAGTCTGGCACCCATGTTGTACATTTTGCCCATTACTCGTTACCGGTGCGAGTCGTGGATGATGTCTCCATGGATCATGCTGTTTGTACACTCACACCAGGAGAACAGGAATCTCAGCCAGAGGTGCAAGCGCAACACCTCAGTCCTACTGATTTTCCTGACTCTGTGGCTCAGCTTCTGGAAATTTTGAACAGGAATAGAGCCGTTGTTGCTCTACCAGGAGAAAAGTATTGATTCTTGTACCAAAGCGAGATGGGACTTGGAGACCTGTAATCGATTATTGGAAGCTTAACAGAGTAATGATACCTGATCGTTTCCCACTTCGAGTCCTAAATGATTTGTTGCAAAGTATTGGTTGAAACAAAGTATTATCAATGTTAGATTTGTTGCAGGGATTCTGGATTCTGGCAAATCCCCCTTGATGAGGAAAGTAAACAATTGACAGCCTTTAGTACTCCCAATGGTCATTTTCATTTCAAAAGAATGCCGTTTGGTTTGGGAGTACTTCAATAACTTTTTCATGGCTCATGATGAATCTATTTCATAGACTGATAGGAAGTACTCTTCTAGTTTGCCTTGATGATCTTATAATCATGTTGCAAGACGTTCAAACTTATTTCCAGAACCTTGAGAAAGTACTTGCAAAGCTCGCAGAAGCTAATTTAAAAATAAAGCTTGCATAATGTTCATTTTTAAAGGAGAAGATTAATTTCCTAGATCATACAGTTACACCTTCAGGTATTACATTGAATGAATAAAAAATTATTGCTGCCCATGATTTTCCAACGCCTCGTACCGCAGAAGCCGTAAGACAGTTCATAGGTCTTGTAGGATTTTATCATTCATTTATTGCTGGATTCTCTATTATAGCCGCTCCACTTTACAAGTTGCAAAGAAAAGATGAACCCTTTGTTTGGGGAGAGGCCCAAGATCAGTCATTCAAAAAACTCAAGGCGGCCTTGATTTCGTCACCTGTCCTTAGGTACCCAGATTTTTCTAAACGTTTTACATTACTTACAGATGCTAGTGACATAGGTCTAGGTGCTGCATTACTTCAAACAGAAGGTCACAGAGATCACGCAATAGCTTATGCTAGCTGTACATTATCTAAAGAAGAGAAAAATTATAGTGCAACAGAACTGAGAAGCCTTGGCAGTTGTCTGGGCACTTAAACATTTCAGGGATACAACTTATAATTACCCAGTTCATGTTCTTACAGATCACCAACCATTAATTCCCTTGTTCAAAAATAAGAATCCAGTTGGAAAGTTTGGTAGATATTTGCTCTCAATTCAAGAATTCAATCCCACATTTGGTTATATTCTAGGAAAGCAAAATGTTGTAGTCGATGTGTTTTCTCATCACGTAGCTGCAATTCAGTTAAATTACCCAGCATTAGATGCTACAGTAGTCGAGACGGAACAGAGACAAGACCCCATATGGGCACCCGTCATAAAATTTTTGACTAAGCAAGACACTCGCCAGATTCATAAACCGCCAGTACCATTGAAAGAATTAGTGTTGTTAGACAATTTACTGTGTAGAGTAGTAAAGCTAGGGACAGCCCCGAGGAAATATTATCAGTTAGTTGTTCCAGCTGTCTTGGTACCAACTGTGTTAAAAATTATCCATGATGCTCCTGCAAGTGCACATCCAGGAAAGGATCGTACACTCCAACAAGGTCGATTGAAGTATTTTTGGCCAAAAATGGCTAAGGAGATTGCTCATTATGTTGACAGATGTTTAACTTGCTTACAGCACAAGGGACATATTTCAGGACCTAGTCCAATTCAGGTGTACCCAGCAACTAAAGCTCCTTGGGAACAAGTATTGATGGATTTGTTGACAAATTTTGCAGAAACAGAAAAATGGAACAAACATTTGCTTGTAATGGTTGATAATTTTTCACAGTATTGCGAACTAGTTCCTATACTCAAACAAAACAGCAGGAAACTATAGCCAGTGCATTCCATGACCAAATAATTTGTAGATATAGTATGCCTAAAGTAATCCTTTCAGATAATGGTCCAGAATTCAGTTATAGTATTTTAACTAGCTTGTGTGATTTATATAACATTAAAAAATGTAGTATCATGCCATACCACCCAGTAAGTCATAGATTAGCTGAACGTACTAACAGGAAAGTGTTAGATGCCTTGAGAGTCACGTTGAATTTTGATAACAACAATTGGGATGGTTTTATACCCTTAATTCAGTGTGCTATAAATTCTTCAATTAATGTTTCTACAGGTGACACACCTCACGCTATTCTTTATGGTACAGATAAGATCCTCCCTAATGAACTGATTAACGTACCTCCTACTCCCTTATATAACATAGATGATTTTGTTCAAGTGAAACGAAGACAAATGCAACTAGTATTCAAGAAAATACGAGAACAACTGTCCAAAGCAACAGCCGAGTTCACTCTAGCAAGGAATGCACGAGCTAAACCCAGTAAGATAACTATTGGATCTGTAGTAATGGTACTTAACCAACACAGGTCTGGTCCTATGTACAAGTTAACAAAGAAATTTTTGGGTCCATATAAGGTAGTCGAGCTTATCAGAGGTAACAAATACAGACTTAAGAATTTGTTAACAGGAGAGTGTATAAATGAACATTTAGACCACATGAAGTTAGCTAAAATGACTGTTGACGAGACTGATGAGGAAGATGACAATGAACTTACCCAGACAGATACTCCTACTCGGACACCACCTTCTGTGGTTGACAGACCACTTGATGTTCAGCAACCCCATACTAGCACTTATAATCTTAGATCTAGACGTCTCGTTTCAACCGTGCACTCACCACATGTCCATTGGCTAGATGTTAACGAGGTTATCTCTCAAGATGATAGTTTGTCACATGAAGTTTCATCTGTTCCTGACCTTCAGTCAGAGCCAGAGTTTTATAGTGCTCTGGATGAACTAAGTGTAGATATCTACAGAATTTATAATTAAGTGCACTGCAGTTATTCTGTTTTGTTTTGCAAAATTCATTTGCAGTATTTCCACCACATGTGTCCTATTATTACCATTATATATATAGTATAATGAAGTTTTTTCTCAACTTTATTTTGTGTTATAAATTAGATGCCATTGCTAAGTCTACTGCCATTTATATTTGTTTTACAGTGCTTGTCATAAAGAGTTCATTAATGTTCAAGCAACCACACTGAGGCCAGTGAATCCTGACTGCTATCACTCAGATGTTAGTCTTCTTGATCTAGGTCTTGTATATAGCTTGTAAATATATTGTACATTAAAAAAAAAAATCCTCATTATCTAATCTTAAAATTCATTTGTGGTTGTTAGGTCAAAACTTTTGTTCCATTAATGTAAATAATTCTCTTTAATTTTGTATTGTTTCCAAGCATATGCCATTGACACATGTTAATAATTTTGTTTAGGCAATACCTTGAGTTGTATTGTTCATATCTGATCAGTAGACACACATGTTCTTAATACTCTGGTTTAATTAAAGCATTGTTACCATGATTTTTCACCTATTATGATAATTTTTTTTTTGGTGCATATGCCGAGTTGTTAGTATTACGCACACCTGATCTTCTTTCAATGTTTTATTATGCAAATTTCACATGTAAGCCATTATTGAATGCCACCGAGGTCCTTTCAGTATCATTGTAACTATATAGCTAGCCAAAGCTTGTCGACAAGGGACGTCGACTTGGTAGCGTGTCCAAGCGGTGTTAATACTCAAATTGTATGACGGTTGAAACATAACCAATCACAGGCGAGTAGGCCTCTGACGTCATCCCAGACAGTGGCACCAGCCATGCTTCCAGCAGGCCTCAGTATTCTGACAGACCCAGAGCAGGTTGGACCTCGGCTGGCCAGTTATACACCTTATTGCCTCACTCAATAAAACTACTGAAGTGTCTACTGTGTATAACTACAACCAACATACATCCAAGAAGGCAAAGAATACTTATACCCCAGCCCCAATCCTGCCCTCATATCCCAGCTCCTATCCTGCCCTTATACCCCAGCTCCTATCCTGCCAGCATTCCCACAGTTCCTATCCTGCCCTCATATCCCAGCTCCTATCCTGCCCTCATACCCCAGCTCTAATCCAGCCCTCATACCCCACCTCCTATCCTGCCCTTATACCCCAGCTCCTATCCTGCCCTTACACCCATTCTCCTATCCTGCCTTCAAACCCCAGCTCCTATCCTGCCCTTATACCCAGGCTCCTAACCTGCCCTCAAACCCTAGATGCTATCTTATCGCATTCCTCATACCCCATATCCTGCCCTTACACCTAAAGCTCCTATCCATGCCCTCATACCCCAGTTCCTATCCTGCCCGCATTCCTCATACCCTATATCCTGCCCTCATACCCCAAAGCTCATATCCTGCCCTCATATTCCAGCTCCTATCCTGCCCTCATACCCCAGTTCCTATCCTACCCGCATTCCTCATACCCACATATTCTGCCCTCATACCCACAGCTCTTATCCTGGCCTAATATCCCAGCTCCTATCCTGTCCTCATACCCTCGGCTCCTATTCTACCCTCATACTCCAGTTCCTTTCCTGCCCGCATTCCTCATATCCCATATCCTTCCCTCATACCCACAGCTCCTATCCTGCTCTCACATCTCAGCTCCTATCCTGCCCTCAAACTCCAGCTCCAATCCTGCCCTTATACCTCAGCTCCTATCCTGAACTCAAACAGCAGCTCCTATCCTACCCTTATACCCCAGCTTCTATTCTGCCCTTATACCTCAGCTCCTATCCTGCACTTATACCCCAGCTCCTATCATGCCCTAATACCTCAGCTCCTATCATGCCCTCAAACCCCAGCTCCTACCCTGCCCTTATACCCCAGCTCATATCCTGCCCTTATACCTCAGCTTCTATCCTGCCCTTATACTCCAGCTCCTATCCTGCCCTCAAACCCAAGCTCCTATCCTACCCTTATACCCCAGCTCCTATCCTGCCCTTATACCTCAGCTCCTATCCAGCCCTCATACCCTTTGCTCCTATCCTACCATCATTCCCTGGCTTCTATCCTATCCTCATACCTTTAGCACCTCTCGTACCCTGTGTTGGAAATTTCCAACAGTTATTCTCATCCCTAATACAATAGGATGTATTTCCTGTATTAGGCTTCGTAATCATTTAATACTCATTTACAAATCCTTAGTACAATGGGATGTATTTCCTGTACTATGTGACATAATTAACAAACACTACTAATCTGTACTTCAGTATCACAGAATTTATTGCATTAGGTTGAGGAATATCATGTAATTACTCCTAGAATTGTGCAGTGTTGCTTCAGCCACCCACAGAGAATAAGTTTCCACATATCTGTAGATCTAATAGAAGTCCAACCATTTACTTTACTTTATTAGGGATAATTATTTAGTGATAGGTTTACTTTATTTAGTATACAAAAGTTTACTGGTATTCCTTTACCCAGTCTGATCGCTGTTCTAGTAAATAATATCGTATTCTAAAATCATTTCCACCTCCAAATGATTCTCGTTTTATTTTTGAAGTCTACATTAATTGACCTGCACTGTGAGAATCAAATATCACTACATAAAGAATTTGATTGAGATAGAAAAAGATTTCATTAATACTTTCTTCCCTATTTAGCTTAAATGAATAAATATAATTTATGCTCGTACCCTCACTGGGAGCTATGTGCATGCGCGACTTCCGTGCAGGAAGAGGACTCTCGCCATATTAGATCCACTGGCAGCACGGTGTTCCGAAGCGGTGCTTTTATACCAGACAATTCTGCAAGCATCCGTACATCATCGGGCTTCAGATTGAGGACGCAGCTCACCAGAATTATAGACACCAGTATCGGCAGAGATTTACCTCTCTTTATTTGTTATTTTAGCTTATTATTAAATATTTATGATGGTGCCATATCGTGACGCTGCAGGCGATAAAATAAACCCCATGTGAGTGCTGTTTCCACTCCTCCAAATATTTAGATATTGCATTTATGTGTGTGAATACTAATTTGGAGTGGAAATTATTGAATTTAATTATTGCAGCCTGGTGCAACACCACTGAGGAAGTGTGTGACTGTCATATACTCACGTGTTCCAAGGATCACTATCTCAAGCTGTTACCAGACTGTTGAAGAGATTGGATTCCACCTTCGTCCCTCTGTCACAGCTGAGATTTAATAAGTTTTCGTTGTAGATAGTATAACTTAATTATTGAGAATCAAGCATTTCTAATCAATGCATATTAATCAGATACATGATTTGAATTTAAATATGCAGTAGCATTTTATTTATCCTACATTACATTTTTTATCATTATCTATGTGTGTGTATATTATCATTATTATTATCACAATACATTTTACACACAGATTAATCTCATAGAATACCCCCCCCCCAAAAAAAAATGTGTCATGGGAAGCTGGTTCTAGAAAGAATAGAAATTTACTGTTCATTGCTTAATTGCTTAATAGAACAATAAAATTTAGTTACACATATTCCTAGAGATCCATAAGCCACTGATTCTCTCATTTAACATATCTTATGGTCCTTTGAGCTAGTCTTAGAATTAATCTTTATTTACATTCATGGAATTAAACATTTATCAGTATTGAACTAGAGCTAGATTTCCCCCCACACTCAGTTCCTATCTTGTCCTCATACCCCAGAATCTATCCTAACCTCATATCCTAGTTCCTATCCTGCCCTAATACCCCGAGCACCTATCCTGCCCTCATACCCCAGCTCCTATCCTACCCACGTACACTCAGCTCCTAACCTACCCTCGTACCCTCAGCTCCTATCCTACCCTCATACCCTCAGCTCCTATCTTGTCCTCATACCCTGAACTCCTATCCTTCCCTCATCCCCCAGCTCCTATCCTGCTCTCATACTCCAGCTCCTATCCTGCCTTCATACCCCAGCTCCTACCCTGCCCAAATCCCTAGCAGCTCCTATCCTGTTCTCTTACTCCAGCTCCTATCCTGTCCTCACACCCTAGGTCATATCCTGCCCTCATATCCTCAACTCCTATCCTGCCCTTATACCTAAGCTCCTATCCTGCTCTCATATCCCAGTTCCTATCCTGCCCTCATACCCTCAGCTCTTATCTTGCCCTCATATCCTCAGCTCCTATCTTAACCACGTATCCTCAGCTTCTATCCTGCCCTCATAACCCGCTCCTATCCTGCCCTCATACCCCAGCTCATATTCTGTCCTCATACCCTCAGCTCCTATCCTGCCCTTATACCTCAGCTCTTATCCTGCCCTAATACGCAAGTACCTATCCTGCCCTCATATCCTGAGCTCCCATCCTGCTCATATACCTCAGCTCCCATCCTGCCCTCAAAACCCAATTCCTACCCTGCTCTCATACCCTTGCTCCTATCCTACCCCTCATACCCTCAGATCCTATCCTGCCCTCATACCCCAGCTACTATCCTGGCTCATAGCCAAGCTCCTTTCTTGCCCTCATACCCCAGCTGCTATCATGCCCACATACCCAAACTCCTATCCTGCCCAAATACCCTCAGCTCCTTTCCTGTCCTCATGCCCCAGCTCTTATCCTGCTCTCATACCCCAGCTCCTCTCCTGCTCTCATACCCTCAGCTCCAATCCTGCCATTAAACCTCAGCTCTTATTCTGCCCTCATACCCCACCTCCTATCCTGCTCTCATACCCCAGCTCTTATGCTGTCCTCATACCCTCAGCTCCTATTCTGCCCTTACCTTGAGGTTACCTTGAGGTGCTTCCGGGGCTTAGCGTCCCCGCGGCCCGGTCGTCGACCAGGCCTCCTGGTTGCCGGACTCATTAACCAGGCTGTTGGACGCGGCTGCTCGCAGCCTGACGTATGAATCACAGCCTGGTTGATCAGGTATCCTTTGGAGGTGCTTATCCAGTTCTCTCTTGAACACTGTGAGGGGTCGGCCGGTTATGCCCCTTATGTGTAGTGGAAGCGTGTTGAACAGTCTCGGGCCTCTGATGTTGATAGAGTTCTCTATCAGAGTACCTGTTGCACCTCTGCTTTTCAACGAGGGTATTCTGCACATCCTGCCATGTCTTCTGGTCTCATGTGATGCTATTTCTGTGTGCAGGTTTGGGACCAGCCCCTCTAATATTTTCCACGTGTAAATTATTATGTACCTCTCCCCCTGCGCTCAAGGGAGTACAGTTTTAGGCTCTTTAGTCGGTCCCAATAGTTTAGATGTTTTACTGAGTGGATTCTAGCAGTAAAGGATCCCTGCACGCTCTCCAGGTCAGCAATTTCTCCAGCTTTGAAAGGGGCTGTCATTGTGCACCAGTTCTGCCACTCTAGAGAGCACAAGCGTTTTGAAAAGTATCATCATCGGTATAGCATCTCTAGTGTGAAAAGTTCTTGTTATCTAACCTGTCATTTTTCTTGCAGTTGTGACGGCAACTTTATTGTGTTCTTTAAAGGTAAGGTCTTCCGACATGAGTACACCCAGATCCTTTACATTGCCTTTTCGTTCTATGTTATGATTTGCCTGAGTTTTGTACGTGGTTTTCGTTATTATATTTTCATTTTTTCCATAGCGCATGAGCTGGAACTTATCTTCGTTAAACACCATATTATTTTCTGTAGCCCATAGAAAGACCTGATCTACATCTGACTGGAGGTTTGCCGTGTCCTCTATGTTGCCTACTCTCATGAAGATCCTAGTGTCATCTGCAAAGGATGATACAGTGCTATAGGTTGTGTTCTTGTCTATGTCCGATATGAGGATGAGAAAAAGTACTGGAGCAAGCACAGTACCCTGGGGGACTGAGCTCTTCACGGTTGATGGGCTGGATTTTATTTTGTTGACTATTACACATTGGGTTCTGTTGGTCAGGAAATTGTAGATCCATCTGCTTATTTTTCCGGTAATTCCTTTTGAACGCATTTTATGTGCAATAACACCATGGTACACATTTATCAAATGCTTTTGCGAAATCTGTGTAAATTACATCAGCGTTTTGTTTGTCTTCCATAGCATCTAATGCCATATCATAGTGGTCCAGCAACTGTGACAGGCAAGAGCGCCCTGTTCTGAAACCATGTAGTCCGGGGTTATGGAGATGCTGTGATTCCATGTATTTGTCATCATACTTCTTAGCACTCTCTCAAAAAATGTTATGATGTGCGATGTTAGTGCTATCGGTCTGTAATTTTTTGCCTCTGCCTTATTTCCTTCTTTATGAAGTGGTGCTAACTCTGCTGTTTTTAGTATGTCAGGGATAACGCCAGTATCTAGGCTTTGTCTCCACAGAATGTGGAGGGCCTGCGATAGTGGTTTTTTACAGTTCTTTATGAATGTGGAGTTCCAAGAATCCGGGCCTGGTGCAGAGTGCATAGGCATACTGTTTATGGCTTCTTCGAAAATCCAGTGGTGATAGGGTGACGTCTGATATGTGATTTGATGTTGGTATCATATCCATGAAAAATTCATTTGGGTTATCAATCTCTAGTGTGTTTAATGGCTCGCTGAAAACAGAGTCGTACTGCTTCCTCAGTAGCTCGCTCATTTCTTTGCTGTCATCGGTGAAAGTTCCATCTCCCTTTCGCAGGGGCCCGATACTAGATGTGGTTTTATGATCTTGATTTTGCATAGGAGAAAAAATATTTCGGATTTCTCTCTATTTCACTGATAGCCTTTTGCTCTCTTTGCCTCTCCTGGGTTTTGTATGATTCTTGTAGCTTCCGTTCAATTGTTTCTATTTCTCTACCTAACCTTCTTCGCCGTTCTTGAGATAGGGTGCTACTCTCAAGTTGTTCCGCGATTCGTTTTCTTCGCCTATATAGGGAACGACGTTCCCGTTCCAATCTGCATCTCTTCCTCTTATTTCTTAGGGGTATGCGGTTTGAACATATTTCTAGTACTACTGAGCTTATTTTTGCCAGGCACTGGTTCAGGTTTGCATTTTCTAGCTGTTCTTCCCAGTTTATTTCTGTGAAGTCCTGGTTTATTTGCTCCCAGTTTATCTGTTTATTATTGAAGTTGAATTTGCTGAAATCTCCTCCACCGGGAATCTGGACTGGTTTTGAAGGTCTACTCCCCATGGTTGTCATAACTTCAATTAAGTTGTGATCTGAGTAACAGGTATTTGTAATCATTATGTTCCTGATCAATTCATCATTATTAATGAAAATGATGTCCAGCGTGTTCTCCTTCCTAGTTGGTTCTACTATTTGCTGGTTTAAGGCAAACCTATCGCACATCCGTAGCAGGTCATTTGCATGTGCCTGTTCATTTAGACTACTTCCTGGTATTCTTTCTGATATTACTGTATTAGCCAGGTGCTTCCATTTCAGGTGCCGTAGATTGAAGTCCCCAAGCAGGATGATGTTCGGAGCTGGATTTGTGAGGTTTTCCAAGCAGTGTTTTTTTCATTAGTTGGTCTTTAAACAGCTGAGGGTTTGCCTCCGGTGACTTATATACAAGGACAATAACTACATTTAGAATCTCTATTTTGATTATCAGCACTTCCACCATATCATTTGAGATGTTTAGCAGCTCAGTACAGATGAGTGTGTCTTTGATGTAGAGGCTGACCCCACCCTGAAGCCGGTGTTTCCGGCTTCAGGGTGGGGCTACATCTGAAAAGATTGTACTCTGAGATCCATATTTCACCATCATGGTAGTCCTTTGTGTGGGTTTCTGTTAGGGCTGCAAACACTGCATTTGCCTCATGAAGGAGACCATCTATAAAGTGAACTTTGTTGGATTTGCGTGTTTTTATACCCCTGGATGTTGGCAAATATAAATGATGTTATCGTGTTAGTGGTAGTGCTGGAAGCCTTACTTGGTGTTAATATCTGAGGCTCTGGTAAGGAGGCCACTGTGTTTGCGTCCAAGGTGTGTTGTTTTGGAAGTGATTCGTAGTGTTTTGGTAGTAGGACGGGTGTTGTGTGGTGTAGCACCTGTGTGCTTGTTGATAGTTTGTATTCCAGTCTTGTGGGTATCTCCCTTCCCCTCTGTAATCCTGTAGTGGTTCCATCTGACTCTTCCTCTCTCTTATATTTACTACTCTGTTTCTGCCTTCCTCTAAAAAAATTCCAATAGTGTCATATTGATATTCCCGTCTATAACGCTGTGTACCTCTCACGTGGAATTCCGGACACTGAAGATTGTAGCATTTTTTTGTCCCTAATTGAAAATTGACATAATTTAGGGTGGAAGTATCTACACCCTGTTCCAAAACTTCATGTACCCCTCTCCAACATGTTCCTGCATTGCATGCAGTGATTCCTGCCCTCAGCTCAAATGCTGCCCTCATTCCCTAGCTCCTATCCTGCCCTCATACCTCAGCTCTTATGCTACCCTCGTACCCTCTGCTCCAATACTATCCTCGTACCCTCAGCTCCTATCCTGACCTCATACCTCGGCTCTTATCCTGCCCTTATACCCCTGCACCTATCCTCGCCTCGTAGCCTGGTGGATAGCGCGCAGGACTCGTAATTCTGTGGCGCGGGTTCGATTCCCGCACGAGGCAGAAACAAATGGGCAAATTTTCTTTCACCCTGATTGCCCCTGTTACCTAGCAGTAAATAGGTACCTGGGAGTTAGTCAGCTGTCACGGGCTGCTTCCTGGGGGTGGAGGCCTGGTCGAGGACCGGGCCGCGGGGACACTAAAGCCCCGAAATCATCTCAAGATAACCTCAAGATCCTGCCCTCATACCCCAGCTCCTATCCTGCCCTTTTATCCTCAGCTTTTATCCTGCCCTCATACCCTCAGCTTCTTTCCTACCCTCGTACCATCAGCTCCTATCCTACACTCACAACCCTCAGTTCCTATCGTGTCCTCATACCCTCAACTCCTATCCTGACCTTATACCTCAGCTCTTATCCTGCCCTAATACGCCAGCACCTATCCTGCCCTCTTACTCTAGCTCCTATCCTGCCCTCATACCCTCTGCTCCTATCCTGCCCTCATACCCTCTGCTCCTATCCTGCCCTCATACCCTCTGCTCCTATCCTGCCCTCATACCCTCTGCTCCTATCTTGTCCTCATACCCTCAACTCCTATCCTGCCCTCATACCCCAGCTCCTATTCTGCCCTCATACCCCAGCTCCTATTCTGTCCTCATACCCCAGCTTCTATCCTGTCCTCATACCCACAGCTCCTATCCTGCCCTTATACCTCAGCTCTTATCCTGCCCTAATATGCCAGCACCTATCCTGCTCTCTTACTCTAGCTCCTATCCTACCCTCATACCCCAGGTCCAATCCTGCTCTTATTCTCCAACTGCTATCCTACCCACAGACCCTCAGGTCTTATCCGGCCCTAATATGCCAGCACGTATTAGGGCAGGATAATCTCTTAATCATGGGCGATTTCAACCATGGGCAGATAGACTGGGAGAATGGGGACCCACATGGAGATCTAAACTTTTGGAAGTGAGTACAAGGAACTTTCTGAGCCAACATGTCAAGGGGCCCACAAGAATGAGAGGAAATGACGAACCAGCTAGATTCGACCTGATTTTCACCTTAAATGGCTCAGAAATAAGAGAAGTCAAATATGAAGCCCCCATAGGTATGAGTGACCACAGTGTATTGATATTTGAGTATCTGTTAGAAGTAGGGATAACCTATCTAAGGATGAGATTGGAAGGAAAAAGACTAAATTACCGAAGAGGAAAATATGACGAGATGAGGAACTTCCTATTGGGATTACCATGGGAAACAGAACTCAGAGAAAAGACTGTACAGGTTATGATGGATTATGTCACTCAGAAGTGTCAGGAGGCTGCAGACAGGTTTATCCAAGTCCAAAAAGTAAAAAATGAAAAGCAACAGAAGAATCTGTGATACAACCAGGAATGTGTGGCAGCGAAGCAATTGAGTAAAAGAACATGGCGAAACTACAGGAACAACAGAACACCAGAGAGCAGGGAGAAATACCAGAGGGCCAGAAATGAGTACATCAGAGTGAGGAGAGAAGCAGAGAGGCAGTAGAAAATGACATCGTAAGTAAAGCTAAAACCCAACCAAAACTGCTCCTCAGCCACATCAGGAGGAAAACAGCAGTGAAGGAACTTGTGATGAAACTGAGAAAAGGGGAGAACCGATACACAGAGAACGATAAAGAGGTGTGTGAAGAACTCAACAAGAGATTCCAGGAGCTCTCCACAATAGAACAAGGAGAGGTACCTGCACTAAATGAGGAGGCAAATCGAACAACCTTGGTGGAAATTTTCCTCACCAGTGATGAGGTCAAAAGGAAGCTGTTGGAGCTGACTGTGTCAAAGGCTTTTGGGCCTGACAGAATCTCACCGTGGATTCTAAAAGAAGGTGCAGAAGCACTAAGTGTGCCACTCTCTATGGTGTATAACAGATCACTGGAAACGGGAGACCTTCCGTAAAGCTGGAAGACAGCTAATGTAGTCCCAATTTACAAAAAGGGTGACAGGCAAGAGGCACTGAACTACAGGCCAGTTTTCCTAACCTGTTTACCATGCAAGGTGATGGAGAAGATTGCGAAGAAAAGGCTCGTAGAGCATCTGGGGGTAAACCGCTTTGTAACACACCACCAGCATGGGTTCAGAGATGGTAAATTTTGCCTCACAGGCCTAATAGAATTCTATGACCAAGCAACACAAATTAGGCAGGAAAGAGAAGGGTGGGCAGACTGCATTTTCTTGGACTGTCAGAAAGCCTTTGACACAGTACCTCAAAAAAGGCTGTTACAGAAGTTGGAGCAGCAGGCAGGAGTATAAGGTAAGGTGCTCCAGTGGATAAGGGATTATCTAAGCAACAGGAAACAGCGAGTAACGGTGAGGGGGGGAGGCATCAGAGTGACGAGATGTCACCAGCGGAGTCCCACAGGGCTCTGTACTCGGACCCATCCTGTTTCTAGTATATGTAAACGACCTTCCAGAGGGTATAAATTCATTCCTCTCAATGTTTGCTGACGATGCAAAAATTATGAGAAAAATCAAAACAGATGAAGATAGACAGAGACTACAGGACGACCTGGACAAACTGGAGGAGTGGTCTAGAAAATAGCTGCTGAAGTTCAACTCAGGAAAGTGTAAAGTAATGAAATTAGGCGAAGGGAGCAGAAGGCTGAACACAAGGTACCATCTGGGAGATGAAATCCTACAAGAGTCAAATAGAGAGAAAGATCTGGGGGTCGATATCACACCGAACCTGTCCCCAGAGGCCCACATCAAAAGGATATCATCAGCGGCATATGCTAGACTGGCCAATATAAGAACTGTCATTAGAAACTTGTGTAAGGAATCGTTCAGGACCCTGTATACCACTTATGTATGACCAATCCTGGAGTATGCAGCTCCAGCCTTGTGTTCATACCTAGTTAAACACAAGACGAAGTTAGAGAAGATTCATACGTATGCCACTAGACTTGTCCCGGAAATGAGAGGAATGAGTTACGACGAAAGGCTAAGGGAGCTGAACTTCACAACCCTGGAAAACAGACGAGTAAGGGGAGACATGATAACCGCCTACAAAATTCTCGGTGGAATTGAGAGTGGACAAAGACAAGCTCTTTAGCTCGGGTGGAACACGAACAAGGGGACACAGGTGGAAACTTAGAACCCAGATGAGCCACAGTGACGTTAGAAAGAAATTTTTCAGTGTCAGAGTAGGTAACAAATGGAATGCATTAAGTAGTGTTGTGGTGGAGGCTAACTCCATACACAGTTTCAAATGAAGGTATGATAGAGCCCAATAAGTTCAGAAATCTGTACACCAGTTGAATGACAGTTGAGAGGCGGGACCAAAGAGCCAGAGCTCAACCCCCGCAAACACAACTAGATGAGTACAACTAGGTTAGTACGTATCCTGCCCTTATACCTCAGCTTCTATCTTGCCCTCATACTACAGCTCCTATCCTGCCCTCATACTCCAGCTCCTATCCTGCCCTCGTACCCTCAGCTACTATCCTACCCTCAGCTCCTATCTTGTCCTCATATCCTCAACTCCTATCCTGCCCTCATTCCCCATCTCCTATCCTGCCCTAATACCCCAGCTCCTATCCTGTACTCATACCCCAGTTTCAATCCTGCCCATATACCTCAGCTTCTATCTTGCCCTCATACTCCAGCTCCTATCCAGCCCTCATACCCCAGCTCCTATCCTGCCCTCATGCCCCAGCTTCTATCCTGCCATCAAACCCCAGCTCCTCTCCTGCCCTCAATCCCTAGCTCCTATCATGCCCTTGTACCACAGCTCCAATCCTGCCCTTCTACCCCAGGTCCTATCCTGTCTCTATACCCTTAGCTTCTATTCTGCCCTCATGCCCTCAGCTCATATCCTGCACTCGTACACTCAGCTCCTATCGTACCCTCATACCCTCAGCTCCTATCTTGTCCTCATACCCTCAGCTCCTATCTTGTCCTCATTCCCTGAACTCCTATCCTGCCCTCATACCCCAGCTCCTATCCTGCCCTCATACCCCAGCTCCTATCCTGCCCTCATACTCCAGCTCCTATCCTGCCCTTATTCCCCAGCTCCTATCCTGCCCAAATACCCCTCAGCTCCTGTCCTGTCCTCTTACCCCAAGTCCTATCCTGTCCTCATGCCCCAGGACCTATCCTGCTCTCATATCCTCAGCTCCAATCCTGGCCTTATACCTCAGTTCTTATCCGGCCTTAATACGCCAGCACCTATCCTACCCTCTTACCTCAGCTCCTATCCTGCCCTCATACCCCAGGTCCTATCCTACTCTTATTCCCCAGCTCTTATCCTGCCCACATACCCTCAGTTTTTATCCTGCTACTATACCCCAGAACCTATCCTGCCTCTTACCCCAGCTCCAATCCTACCTCTATATTCTTTGCTCCTATTTTGCCCTTATACCTCATTTCCTATCCTGCCCTCATACCTCAGCTCCTATCCTGCTCTCATACCCCATTTCCTATCCTACCCCCCATACCCCAGCTCCTATCATGCCCTCATACCCTCAGCTCTTATCCTGCAATTATACCTCAGATCTTATCCTGCCCTAATACGCCAGCGCCTATCCTGCCCTCATACCCCAGCTCCTATCCTGTCCTTTTATCATCCGCTCCTATCCTGCTCTTATTCCCCAGCTCCTATCCTGCCCACATACCCTCAGCTCTTTTCCTGCCCTAATACGCCAGCACGTATCCTGCCCTCATACCCTCAGCTCCCATCCTGCCCTTATACCTCAGCTCTTATCCAGCTCTAATATGCCAGCACCTATCCTGCCATCATACCCCACCTCCTATCCTGCCCTTATATCCTCCGCTCCTATCCTGCTCCTATTCCCCAGCTCCTATCCTGCCCAAATATCCTAAGCTCATATCCTGTCCTCGTTCCCCAGCTCCTATCCTGTTCTAATACCCCAGCTCCTAACCTGCCGTTAATCCCCTGCTCCTATCCTGCCCTCAAACACCAGCTCCAATCCTGCCCTTATAACTCACCTTCTATCTTGCCCTCATAATCCAGCTCCTATCGTGCCCTCATACCCCAACTCCTATCTTACCCTCATACCCTCAGCTTCTATCTTGTCTTCGTACCCTCAACTCCTATCCTGCCCTCATACCCCATCTTATATCCTGCCCTCATACTCCAGCTCCTATCCTGCCCTCTTACCCCAGCTCCTATCATGTCCTCTTACCCCAGTTCCTATCCTGTCCTCATGCTCCAGGTCCTATCCTGCCCTCATATCCTCAGCTCCAATCCAAGACTTATACCTCAGCTTTTATCCTGCCCTAATACTCCAGCACCTATCCTCACCTCCTACCTCAGCTTCTATCCTGCCCTCATACCTCAGGTCCTATCCTGCTCTTATTCCCCAGCTCTTCTCCTGCCCACGTACCTTCAGCTCTTATCCTGCTCCTATACCGCAGCACCTATCCTACCCTCATACTCCAGCTCCTATCCTACCTCTATATTCTCAGCTCCTATCATGCCCTATTACCTCAGCTCCTATCCTGCCCTCATACCTCAGCTCCTATCATGCTCTCATATCCCAGCTCCTATCCTGCCCTCATACCTTAGCTCCTATCCTGCTCTCATACCCCAACTCCTATCCTGCCCTCATTCCCCAGCTCCTATCCTGCCTTCATACCCCAGGTCCTATCTTGCCTCATACCCCAGATCCTGTCCTGCCCGAATATCCTCAGCTCCTATCCTGTCCTCATACCCCAGCTCCTATTCTGCTGTTATTCCCCAGCTCCTATCCTTCCCTCAAACACCAGCTCCAATCCTGCTCTTATACCTCAGCTTCTATCTTGCCCTCATACTCCAGCTCCTATCCTGCCCTTATATCCCAGCTCCTATCCTGCCCTCAAACCCCAGATCCTATCCTACCCTTATACCCAAGTTCCTATCCTGCCCTCAAACACCAGCTCCTCTCCTGCCCTCAATCCCCAGCTCCTATCAAGCCCTTATACCCCATCTCCTATCCTGCCCTCAAACCCCAGCTCCTATCCTGATTTTATACCGCAGCTCCTATCCTGTCCTCATACTCTCAGCTCTTAACCTGCCCTCATGCCTGCAGCTCATACCCTTCCCTCATACCCTCATCTCCTATATTGTCCTCATACCCTGAACACCTATTGCCCTTATACCCCAGCTCCTATCCTGCCGTCAAACCCCAGCTCCTATCCTGCCTTTATACCCCAGCATATATCCTGCCCAAATGCCCCTCAGCTCCTATCCTGTCCTCTTAACCCAGCTCCTATTCTGTCCTCATACCCCAGGTCCTAACCTGCCCTCATATCGTCAGCTCCAATTCTGGCCTTATACCTCAGCTCTTATCCTGCTCCAATACCCCAGCACCTATCCTGCCCTCACACCCCTGATCCTATCCTACCTCTATATTCTCAGCTACTATCCTGCCCTTATACCTCGGCTCCTATCCTGCCCTCATACCTCAGCTCCTATCCTGCTCTCACATCCCAGCTCCTATCCTACCTTCATAACCTCAGCGCCTAAATTGTCCTCATACCCTTACCTCCTATCCTGCACTCATATCCCAGCTCCTATTCTGTCCTCATACCCCAGCTTCTATCCTTTCCTCATACCCACAGCTCATATCCTGCCCCTATACCTCAGCTCTTATCCTGCCCTAATTTGCCAGCACCTATCCTGCTCTCTTACTCTAGCTCCTATCCTGCCCTCATACCCCAGGTCCAATCCTGCTCTTATTCTCCAGCTGCTATCCTACCCACATACCCTCAGGTCTTATCCGGCCCTAATATGCCAGCACGTATTAGGGTAGGATAATCTCTTATTCATGGGCGATTTCAACCATGGGCAGATAGACTGGGAGAATGGGGACCCACATATAGGTGAAGACACATGGAGATCTAAACTTTTGGAAGTGAGTACAAGGAACTTTCTCAGTCAACATGTCAAGGGGCCCACAAGAGTTAGAGGAAACGACGAACCAGCTAGATTCGACTTGATTTTCACCTTAAATGGCTCAGAAATAAGAGAAGTCAAATATGAAGCCCCCATAGGTATGAGTGACCACAGTGTATTGATATTTGAGTATCTGTTAGAAGTAGGGATAACCTATCTAAGGATGAGATTGGAAGGAAAAAGACTAAATTACCGAAGAGGAAAATATGACGAGATGAGGAACTTCCTATTGGGATTACCATGGGAAACAGAACTCAGAGAAAAGACTGTACAGGTTATGATGGATTATGTCACTCAGAAGTGTCAGGAGGCTGCAGACAGGTTTATCCAAGTCCAAAAAGTAAAAAATGAAAAGCAACAGAAGAATCTGTGATACAACCAGGAATGTGTGGCAGCGAAGCAATTGAGTAAAAGAACATGGCGAAACTACAGGAACAACAGAACACCAGAGAGCAGGGAGAAATACCAGAGGGCCAGAAATGAGTACATCAGAGTGAGGAGAGAAGCAGAGAGGCAGTAGAAAATGACATCGTAAGTAAAGCTAAAACCCAACAAAAACTGCTCCTCAGCCACATCAGGAGGAAAACAGCAGTGAAGGAACTAGTGATGAAACTGAGAAAAGGGGAGAACCGATACACAGAGAACGATAAAGAGGTGTGTGAAGAACTCAACAAGAGATTCCAGGAGCTCTCCACAATAGAACAAGGAGAGGTACCTGCACTAAATGAGGAGGCAAATCGAACAACCTTGGTGGAAATTTTCCTCACCAGTGATGAGGTCAAAAGGAAGCTGTTGGAGCTGACTGTGTCAAAGGCTTTTGGGCCTGACAGAATCTCACCGTGGATTCTAAAAGAAGGTGCAGAAGCACTAAGTGTGCCACTCTCTATGGTGTATAACAGATCACTGGAAACGGGAGACCTTCCGTAAAGCTGGAAGACAGCTAATGTAGTCCCAATTTACAAAAAGGGTGACAGGCAAGAAGCACTGAACTACAGGCCAGTTTCCCTAACCTGTTTACCATGCAAGGTGATGGAGAAGATTGCGAAGAAAAGGCTCGTAGAGCATCTGGGGGTAAACAGCTTTGTAACACACCACCAGCATGGGTGCAGAGATGGTAAATAGTGCCTCACAGGCCTAATAGAATTCTATGACCAAGCAACACAAATTAGGCAGGAAAGAGAAGGGTGGGCAGACTGCATTTTCTTGGACTGTCAGAAAGCCTTTGACACAGTACCTCAAAAAAGGCTGTTACAGAAGTTGGAGCAGCAGGCAGGAGTATAAGGTAAGGTGCTCCAGTGGATAAGGGATTATCTAAGCAACAGGAAACAGCGAGTAACGGTGAGGGGGGAGGCATCAGAGTGACGAGATGTCACCAGCGGAGTCCCACAGGGCTCTGTACTCGGCCCCATCCTGTTTCTAGTATATGTAAACGACCTTCCAGAGGGTATAAATTCATTCCTCTCAATGTTTGCTGACGATGCAAAAATTATGAGAAAAATCAAAACAGATGAAGATAGACAGAGACTACAGGACGGCCTGGACAAACAGGAGGAGTGGTCTAGAAAATGGCTGCTGAAGTTCAACTCAGGAAAGTGTAAAGTAATGAAATTAAGCGAAGGGAGCAGAAGAACTCAGGAAAGTGTAAAGTAATGAAATTAAGCGAAGGGAGCAGAAGGCTGAACACAAGGTACCATCTGGGAGGTGAAATCCTACAAGAGTCAAATAGAGAGAAAGATCTGGGGGTCGATATCACACCGAACCTGTCCCCAGAGGCCCACATCAAAAGGATATCATCAGCGGCATATGCTAGACTGGCCAATATAAGAACTGCCATTAGAAACTTGTGTAAGGAATCGTTCAGGACCCTGTATACCACTTATGTATGACCAATCCTGGAGTATGCAGCTCCAGCCTTGTGTTCATACCTAGTTAAACACAAGACGAAGTTAGAGAAGATTCATACGTATGCCAATAGACTTGTCCCGGAAATGAGAGGAATGAGTTACGACGAAAGGCTAAGGGAGCTGAACTTCACAACCCTGGAAAACAGACGAGTAAGGGGAGACATGATAACCGCCTACAAAATTCTCGGTGGAATTGACAGTGGACAAAGACAAGCTCTTTAGCTCGGGTGGAACACGAACAAGGGGACACAGGTGGAAACTTAGAACCCAGATGAGCCACAGTGACGTTAGAAAGAAATTTTTCAGTGTCAGAGTAGGTAACAAATGGAATGCATTAAGTAGTGTTGTGGTGGAGGCTAACTCCATACACAGTTTCAAATGAAGGTATGATAGAGCCCAATAAGTTCAGGAATCTGTACACCAGTTGAATGACAGTTGAGAGGCGGGACCAAAGAGCCAGAGCTCAACCCCCGCAAACACAACTAGATGAGTACAACTAGGTTAGTACGTATCCTGCCCTCATACATCAGGTCCTATCTTGCCCTCATACCCCAGCTCATGTCCTGCCCAAATACCCTCAGCTCCTATCCTGTCCTCGTTCCCCAGCTCCTATCCTGCCCGTATTCCACCGCTCCTAACCCGCCCTCAAACACCAGCTCCAATCCTGCCATTATACCTCAGCTTCTATCTTACCCTCATACTAAAGCTCCTATCCTGCCCTCATACTCCAGTTCCTATCCTGCCCTCGTACCCTCAGCTCCTATCCTACCCTCATACCCTCAGCTCCTATCTTGTCCTCATATCCTCAACTCCTATCCTGCCCTCATTCCCCATCTCCTATCCTGCCCTAATACCCCAGCTCCTATCCTGTACTCATACCCCAGTTCCAATCCTGCCCATATACCTCAGCTTCTATCTTGCCCTCATACTCCAGCTCTTATCCAGCCCTCATACCCCAGCTCCTATCCTGTCCTCTTACCCCAGCTCCTATCCTGTCCTCATGCTCCAGGTCCTATCCTGCCCTCATATCCTCAGCTCCAATACTAGACTTATACCTCAGCTTTTATCCTGCCCTAATACTCCAGCACCTATCCTCACCTCCTTCCTCAGCTTCTATCCTGCCCTCATACCTCAGCTCCTATCATGCTCTCATACCCCAGCTCCTATCCTGCCCTAATACCTTAGCTCCTATCCTGCTCTCATACCCCAACTCCTATCCTGCCCTCATACCCCAGCTCCTATCCTGCCTTCATACCCCAGGTCCTATCTTGCCTCATACCCCAGATCCTGTCCTGCCCGAATATCATCAGCTCCTATCCTGTCCTCGTACCCCAGCTCCTATCCTGAATTCATACCCCAGCTCCTATCCTGCCGTCAAACCCCAGCTCCTATCCTGCCGTCAAACCCCAGCTCCTATCCTGCCTTTATACCCCAGCTTCTATCCTGCCCAAATACCCCTCAGCTCCTATCCTGTCCTCTTAACCCAGCTCCTATCCTGTCCTCATACCCCAGGTCCTAACCTGCCCTCATATCCTCAGCTCCAATCCTGGCCTTATACCTCAGCTCTTATCCTGCTCCAATACCCCAGCACCTATCCTGTCCTACCTCTATATTCTCAGCTCCTATCCTGCCTTTATACCTCGGCTCCTATCCTGCCCTCATACCTCAGCTCCTATCCTGCTCTCACATCCAAGCTCCTCTCCTACCTTCATACCCTCAGCGCCTAAATTGTCCTCATACCCTTACCTCCTATCCTGCACTCATACCCCAGTTCCAATCCTGCCCATATACCTCAGCTTCTAACTTGCCCTCATACTCCAGCTCCTATTCTGCTCTCAAACCCCAGCTCCTATCATGCCCTTATACCCCAGCTCCTGTCATGCCATCAAATTCCAGCTCCTATCCTGCCCTTTTACCCCAGCTCCTATCCTGCCCTCAAACCCCAGCTCCTATCCTACCCTTATACCCAATCTCCTATCCTGCCCTCAAACTCCAGCTCCCATCATGCCCTTATACCCCAGCTCTAATCCTGCCCTCATACCCCAGCTCCTATCCTGTCCTCATACCCTCAGCTCCTATCCTGCCCTCATGCCCTAGGCTCATATCCTGCCCTCGTATCCTCAGCTCCTATGCTGCCCTCATACTCTCAGCTCCTATCATGCAATCACACCCCTCAGCTCCTATCTTTTCCTCATACCCTCAACTCCTTTCCCGCCCTCATACCCCAGCTCCTATTCTGTTCTCATACCCCAGCTCCTATCCTGCCCTCATATCCTCAGCTCCTATCCTGCCCATATACCTAAGCTCTTATCTTGCCCAAATACGCCAGCACCTATCCTGCCCTCTTACCTCAGCTCCTATCCTGCCCTCATACCCCAGGTCCTATCCTGCCCTCATACCCCAGGCCCTATCCTGCCCTCTTTCCCCAGGTCCTATCCTGCTCCTGTTCCCCATCTCCTATCCTACCCACATACCCTCAGCTCGTATCCTACCCTAATACGCCGGCATGTATCCTGCCTTCATACCCCAGGTCCTATCTTGCTCTCATACTCCAGTTCCTATCTTGCTCAAATATCCTCAGCTCCTATCCTCTCCTCGTATCCCAGCTCCTTTCCTGATCTCATACCCCAGCTCCTATCCTGCCGTTATTACCCAGCTCCTTTTCTGCCCTCAACAACCAGCTCCAATCCTGCCCTTATACCTCAGCTTCTATCTTGCCCTCATATTCCAGCTCGTATCCTGCCCTCATACTCCAGCTCCTATCCTGCCCTCATACCCCAGCTCCTATCCTGCCTTTATACGTCAGCTCCTATCCTGCCCTCAAACCTCAGCTCCTATCCTGCTCATTTTCACGTTTTTAAAACGTTCTAAAATGAACTTTTCATTGTTTTCAGCACGTTTGTAATTACGTTTAAAAACAAGCGTTGATTGTAATGAAACGCCGTTATCTGGGTGAGTCCCGGAGGCTCCCCGGTGCTTTCCCAGGCTGATATGCTAATGTCAGACTTTGGTATCAGTCATGTGCATGGAGTTCTTAGGCCTACCAGGGAACAACAGCCAGAACCGGGCCCCCTCAGAGAGGCAAGGGGAGCAATAGCCCATAGAAACCCCCGTGTAGTTTGGAGCATTCTATGTCTGCCATCGACCGGAACAGGCACCCAGAACGGTAAGCGCTTCAAAACAAACCCCTATTCTGGTTAAAATTGTTACCAAAAGCCGAGCTAGTGGATAGAACTCCCCAACAGAAAACAGGCAAATAAGTGTGACATCACATGTCGCCGCACCTCTGTCTGTGCAGCTTCACCCCTCCCCGGGAGGGGGAAAGGGGAGCCCCAGACCCTCCACGGCGGCTACCCACACCTCAGTTCTTAAGGCTAGATATCAAAAACGCGAAAAAAAATGCCGACTGGAGGGAGGGAGGGAGGGATGCCGGGGTGTCTCACCTCCGGAACTTACCCAGAAAATGGCGTTTCATTACATTTAACGCTAGTTTTCTGGAGGGGGGGAGCCCCGTCAACTCCCCCAGAGCTAACTACCCACAGACGGAAAAAGAGGGACTTACCCGGGAGGCGGTCGTCGCTCACTCCTCAATTCGAAGCCGAGACAACTGGCTGCAACCGGCGACCCAACGCAACACAGGCCCGACGGGTCCCAGGGACATATACAAGGTAACGAGCAGCCAGGACCTTGTTCGACTGCCAAAAACCCTTCCCGAATATCAGAGCAAAACATATTCCCAAAGACGGCAGCAAAAGCCGCAAACTTACGGACGTCATGGGCACCGGGATAGACCGCAGGCTAGGTGGACTTGATAACCCTGCGGACGAACTGGGAGACTCGAACCCGCGAACAGGGAAGAAGGGAAACCGGATCAACCCAAAGTGTGCCCATGGAAACAGAAGCCGTGGCGCGCAAATAATGGTGAAGCGCGACAACCGAACACAAAACAAGATGCACCCCCGGCCGGACCAACCAAGCATCAACCACCCACGGACCCCTCCGGAACGCAGCAGACATCTTCTTCGCCAGAAAAGAAGGAGACAGCTGCAAGCGAACAAAATAATCGCCACTACCAAAAGAGCAGAAACCCCTGGGCCTGAGGAAAGCATGAAGCTCCCCCTACCCGACCCCCAGAGGCTAATGCCAACAAGCAGAGAGCCTTGGAGAAACAATCCTGGACCGAAGGGGCCATAACGAAACGAGGAGACGAAAGGTAAGTGAGCACTCGGTCCAAGGACCAGGACAGCTCAGACGGCGCATGAGCAGGCCGGAGGTGAAACAAGGCACGAGACAGCTTGCGAAACGGCGCAGACGTAACAACGATACTGATGACAAGCTGAAACGGCTCCGCCAGCGCCGCACGATATGAGGCGACAGTGTTAGGCATAAGATGACGGTCCTGAAACAACCAAGAGAGAAAGGACAAGACCACCCTAACAGACAATGAACTAACACGACGACGCAAAAAGAAACAGAAGGACTGCCAGAAAACTTCATACTGCCGCCGAGAAGAAGCCCTCAGGTGGGACACCAACAAGGAGGTCACCTGGTCAACATAAAGATGACAATAGACTCGAGTCAAAAAACCCATAAGCGAAGACTCTAGGAGAAGATCGAACCAGCCACGTCACGTACTGGCCCGATCTGCTGAAACAGGCGGAGCCGTGGGAAAACCCTCGGGTTTGGACACTGAGCAAGTGCCTGAAACCAAGGCTGGGCCGCCACCAAGGGGCCAGAAGGATAACTCTCTCCTGGTAAGTCTCCAAGCGAGTCAGGACCTGGAGAAACAGCCGATCCAGGGAAAAGAGGTACAGGATATATATATATATATATATATATATATATATATATATATATATATATATATATATTATTAAATATGACCGAAAAAGTAAGATTAATAATTCTAACACGAATTTTCTCAATCTTTCGTACATTACGCTTCACTGTTGGAGGTAAATCAAAAATCAATTCTCCTAAATTCATTTTTATTTCTAGTTTGACGCGACACGGGCGCGTTTCGTAAAACTTATTACATTTTCAAAGACTTTAGTTCACAAATACACAACTGATTAGAACTTACGTATCTCCGATTTTATATCTACATTTGAGTGAGGTGGAAGGGGTGATGTGGCATTAACACAAGACAGAACAAGAGGGGATATTAATAGGGTATTAAAAGTATCAACACAAGACAGAACACAAACAATGGGTATTGAATAGAAGTGTTTGTAGAAAGCCTATTGGTCCATATTTCTTGATGCTTCTATATTGGAGCGGAGTCTTGAGGTGGGTAGAATATAGTTGTGCAATAATTGGCTGTTGATTGCTGGTGTTGACTTCTTGATATGTAGTGCCTCGCAAACGTCAAGCCGCCTGCTATCGCTGTATCTATCGATGATTTCTGTGTTGTTTACTAGGATTTCTCTGGCGATGGTTTGGTTGTGGGAAGAGATTATATGTTCCTTAATGGAGTCCTGTTGCTTATGCATCGTTAAACGCATAGAAAGAGATGTTGTTGTCTTGCCTATATACTGGGTTTTTTGGAGCTTACAGTCCCCAAGTGGGCATTTGAAGGCATAGACGACGTTAGTCTCTTTTAAAGCGTTCTGTTTTGTGTCTGGAGAGTTTCTCATGAGTAGGCTGGCCGTTTTTCTGGTTTTATAGTAAATCGTCAGTTGTATCCTCTGATTTTTGTCTGTAGGGATAACGTTTCTATTAACAATATCTTTCAGGACCCTTTCCTCCGTTTTATGAGCTGTGGAAAAGAAGTTCCTGTAAAATAGTCTAATAGGGGGTATAGGTGTTGTGTTAGTTGTCTCTTCAGAGGTTGCATGGCTTTTCACTTTCCTTCTTATGATGTCTTCGATGAAACCATTGGAGAAGCCGTTATTGACTAGGACCTGCCTTACCCTACAGAGTTCTTCGTCGACTTGCTTCCATTCTGAGCGGTGGCTGAGAGCACGGTCGACATATGCGTTAACAACACTCCTCTTGTACCTGTCAGGGCAGTCGCTGTTGGCATTTAGCCACATTCCTATGTTTGTTTCCTTAGTGTAGACTGCAGTGTGGAAACCTCCGCCCTTTTCCATGACTGTTACATCTAGAAAGGGCAGCTTCCCATCCTTTTCCATCTCGTAAGTGAAACGCAGCACGGAACTCTGCTCAAATGCCTCCTTCAGCTCCTGCAGATGTCTGACATCAGGTACCTGTGTAAAAATGTCGTCAACATACCTGCAGTATATGGCCGGTTTCAAGTTCATGTCGACTAAGACTTTTTGCTCGATGGTACCCATGTAGAAGTTTGCAAACAGGACACCTAGGGGAGAACCCATGGCGACCCCATCTACTTGCTTATACATGTGCCCATCCGGGCTCAAGAAGGGTGCCTCTTTAGTACAAGCTTGGAGTAGTTTCCTCAGAATATTTTCTGGCATGTCAAGAGGAGTACAGGCTGGATCACGATACACTCTGTCGGCTATCATTCCGATTGTCTCGTCCACAGGTACGTTGGTAAACAGCGATTCTACGTCCTACGAGGCTCTTATCCCTGTGGCCCGTGTGCCCCGCAGTAAGTCAACAAATTCCTTTGGAGACTTCAGGCTGAAGGCGCAAGGAACATAAGGAGTCAGCAGGCCGTTGAGTCGCTTCGCCAGTCTGTACGTGGGTGTGGGTATCTGGCTAATGATTGGCCGAAGTGGGTTTCCAGGCTTGTGCGTCTTGACATTTCCATACGCATATCCAGGTTTATATTCCCCAATGATCTTTGGCAGGTGGAGTCCGGATTTCTTGGCGTAACCAAGAAATCCCTTCCCACAACCAAACCATCGCCAGAGAAATCCTAGTAAACAACACAGAAATCATCGATAGATACAGCGATAGCAGGCGGCTTGACGTTTGCGAGGCACTACACATCAAGAAGTCAACACTAGCAATCAACAGCCAATTATTGCACAACTATATTCTACCCACCTCAAGACTCCGCTCCAATATAGAAGCGTCAAGAAATATGGACCAATAGGCTTTCTACAAACACTTCTATTCAATACCCATTGTTTGTGTTCTGTCTTGTGTTGATACTTTTAATACCCTATTAATATCCCCTCTTGTTCTGTCTTGTGTTAATGCCACATCACCCCTCCCACCTCACTCAAATGTAGATATAAAATCGGAGATACGTAAGTTCTAATCAGTTGTGTATTTGTGAACTAAAGTCTTTGAAAATGTAATAAGTTTTACGAAACGCGCCCGTGTCGCGTCAGACTAGAAATAAAAATGAATTTTGGAGAATTGATTTTTGATTTACCTCCAACAGTGAAGCGTAATGTACGAAAGATTGAGAAAATTCGTGTTAGAATTATTAATCTTACTTTTTCGGTCATATTTAATAATATATGTCTACAGGTCTACAGGAAAGACTGCTACCAAAATATACTAATAT